>NC_056726.1:607569226-607576726 GCF_019279795.1 Protopterus annectens
AGACACCAAACACCGAAACCCTAAAACCGCGAAATTCAAATTCCCACACAAACACATACACACCACTTCCTCCCAACTCAAATATAATATCTTACACTACAGATAAGCACACCCCATATGGGGGGCTGCATCCCCCACACCCCCCTATTTATATATACTAACTCCGAGATGGCACAGACACACACAAGCAACTCACTCCCACATATTATACACACCCTCACACACACATCACAGTCAAAACGCACACTGACCGACACTAAAGCCTCTAACCAATAGACGTATACATACATACATACATACCTAAACTCACATCTTACCATTCACACTACAACACCAGAAGCGCTAATTCAAAATCTCTGTACTTCTGGATTTTGAATTTCGTGGTTCTGGTTTACCGGTATTTCAAGACTTCAGTATTTTAATTTCGAAATACTGAAATTCAGGATTTCAGTATTTTGAAATTAAAAAGGGAACACTATATATATATATATATATATATATATATATATATATATATATATATATATATAGACAAGGGAGCCCGCAGGATTTTTTTACAGGGGGGATGCAAACCCAGAGCCCCACCCACAGAGCACCACCCCCTCCACTCACAGAGCCCCACCCCCTCTACCCATGGAGCCCCACCCCCTCCACCCACAGAACCCCACCCCCACACAGCCATTACAGGGTCCCATTACTTGTCTATTTCTCTCCAGTTGCCATAAACACTGTTCAAAATTCTCAGTGTGCATACTGTCTTATGCTTTACTTCTACAATGATTACAGGTATCTAGATTTAATTAGGAATCCATAATAATTTTTTTTACATACCTCATGTACATTGCAACTAACTCAAGGGAACTTTCAGCTGGCAGCCCTTTTAAATTCTGATCAAGAAGGCTTGGCTGTTCAGTTCTCTATACTGGAATAATTTCTCATCCATTGCTAATAATCATTTTATTTACTTGGGTGCTAACAGAGTTTTACTTTTTACCTACCATAAAGACAAGGTGCTTGTTTTACCTCAAAATACTTCCCCTTGTTTTATTTATTTATTTGTAAGTGACTTAGAAACAACTACTGGGAAATAGTGTTCATTAGCTCAGTATTTTTCATGTAGGACACTAAACTGAGTCTCATGAGCCTGTTCAGATTATACAGATTTAAACAGACTAGTTTATAACACTAGTGTTCTTTGGCTTCCAAGATTAGCCCTCAGTAACACAAATTGCTGTTTAAATAAAAGCTGGCATTCTGTGCTCTGAATGCACGACACGTTATAGCTGTATTTAACTTAAACTGTGTGCATTCACTAAATTATGTATATCTTTTAATTAATGCTTAATCAAGCATTTCTTCATAATCCCAACATTGACATAGTTGCAAATCATCACTTCATCTTTTTATAGATAATTCCAGTAGCCCTAATATATGCACATTATTAATTATTTTTTCAAGATTAGTTTTACTGAGTGGACAAGGGAAATTCTGGGTGTTTTCTGATTTTGTGCTGTTGACCCTTAGTTATATGGAACTGGGTCTGCATTATCACTGATGTGAACAAGTTCATTATATGCTTAACTAAAAGCTTTAGACCTTTTTTCTTGACATGGCCATTACAGTATCCTTCCTGTTACTGTGATAAGCAAGAGTAGCCATGCATAAGAAGTGTACATATTTATACATATGATTATACATGATTATTATATACAGATTGTATTACTTATAATATAAAATCATTTAATTATATCCCTTCTATAATACAGCACCACTTGTTAGACTGTTTTAAATTTATAGTTTTGAATGTTTTTCCAGAAAGCAATGAAACAAAACATATGAGCCAATAACTGCCCAATTCAAAACATTTCAACCATAAAAGGCCACTTAAACTTTTGTCATTACAATCCATCAATGTCAGTCAGTATGCACAATCTCTGCAGAAGTAAAAGTCATCTGAATAATTCCACATTATAGAGATCTGAAACTAATGAAGAGGTTGTTGCTAGAAAACAACTTTATACTTCAGCATCAACAAATTCAGTGCCTGCTACCCTTGAAGAATACATTGCCTATGTTACATTCAAAATGGTAAGCTGATATATTTGCAATACAGAATGGGTGATAAGCTGAAAAACAAGTTCATAGTTATTAGGCATCTCATCCAAAGGAGGACATAGCCAGGACTGCAGCACTCCACCCCCTTAAAATACAAATCTACATGCTGTAGGAGTAGAACCTATAGCTATCTGCATCAAGATGCAAGTATGCTACCTGCTGTACTACTCACTGCTTTAAAATTCTATACCACAATAATGATACCATTTGCTAAACAAAACAGTTGCACATTTTAAGCAGACTTAGCATGAGCAGTAGTAAACTTCTCTTCCCTTGAAACTCACAATTCCTTGAAAATAAATTCCACCTGCTAACTCTAAATAGGGCATTTCACTTGCTCTCACACACCTTAACCTTTGCAAGAAATCTGGACAAAGCCCAACATAAATAGGGACATATTATATATATTGCTCTCATGAACTTAGAACATTGCTAGAATAACAGGATTTATGTTAGTATGCATTTTATATGATGGACAGAAGGACGGTTGGTATATTGTGTGTGCAAGAGACCAGATGGAAGGGGAGTAAGGCTAGGTGTATCGGAGGTGGGTTCAAATTGTTTTATCATGGTGTGGATGGGAGGAGAAATGGCGTAGGAGTTATCCTGAAGGAACAGTATGCTAAGAGTGTTTTGGAGTTGAAAAGAGTGTCGGATAGAGTGATGTTTATGAAGCTGGAAATTGATGGTGTAATGATGAATGTTGTTAGTGCATATGCTCCACAAGTTGGGTGTGCGATGGATGAGAAAGAAAAATTTTGGAGTGAGTTGGATGAAGTGGTGATGACTGTACCCAAGGGTGAGATAGTGGTGATTGGAGCAGATTTCAATGGGCATGTTGGTGAAGGGGACAGAGGAGTGGATGACGAAGTGATGGGTAGGTATGGTGTTAAACAAAGGAATGCAGAAGGTCAGATGGTAGTGGATTTTGCGAAAATGATGGACATAGCTGTGGTGAATACGTAGTTTAACAAGAGGGAGGAGCATACGGTGACATACAAGAGTGGAGGAAGATGCACACAGGTGGATTATATCTTATGTAGGAGGGCCAGTTTGAAGGAGATTGGAGACTGTAAAGTGGTGACCGGGGAGAGTGTAGTTAAGCAGCATAGGATGGTGGTTTGTAGGATGACGCTGGTGATCAAGAAGAGGAGGAGGAGTGTGAGGGCAGCACCAAGGATCAAATGGTGGAAATTGAAAAAGGGTAATTGCGAGGTAGAATTCAGGGATGAGTTAAGACAGGCACTGGGTGGCAGTGAAGAGTTACCAAATAGCTGGGTAACTACATCAGAGCTAGTAAGGGAGATGGCTAGAAAGGTGCTTGGTATGACATCTGGACAGAGGAAGGATGATAATGAGACATGGTGGTGGAATGAGAAAGTACAGGAGAGTATACAGAGAAAGAGGTTTGCAAAGAAGAAGTGGATTGTCAGACAGATGAAGAAAGTAGACAGGAGTATACGGAGATGAGGTGCATGGCAAAGAGAGGTGGCAAAGGCTAAGGATAAGGTGTATGAAGAGTTGTATGAAAGGTTGGACACTAAGGAGGGAGAAAAGGACCTTTACCGATTGGCTAGACAGAGGGACAGAGCTAGGAAAGATGTGCAGCAGGTAAAGGAGATAAAGGATAATGAGAGAAACATACTCACAAGCAAGGAGAGTGTGTTGAGGAGATGGAAAGAGTACTTTGAGGGGTTGATGAATGAAGAGAATGAGAGGGAGAGAAGGTTGGATGATGTGGGGATAGTGACTCATGAAGTACAATGGATTAGCAAGGAGGAAGTAAGGATAATTATGTAGAGGATGAAGAATGGAAAGGCTGTTGGTCCAGATGACATACCTGTGGATGCATGGAGGTGTTTTATGTGAAATGGCAGTGGAGTTTTTAACTAGATTGTTTAATGAAATCTTGGAAAGTGAGAGGATACCTGAGGAATGGAGAAAGTGTTTTGGTACCGATTTTTAAGAATAAGGGTGATCTGCAGATCTGTAGTAACTACAGAGGGATTGAATTGATCATTCCCAGCATGAACTTATGGGAAAGAGTAATGGAAACTAGGTTAAGAAGGGACATGATGATTAGTGATCAGCAGTATGGTTTCATGCCGGGAAAAAGCACTACAGATGTGATGTTTGCTCTGAGAGTGTTAATGGAGAAGTACAGAGAAGGTCAGAAGGAGTTGCCTTGTGTTTTTGTAGACTTAGAGAAAGCATATGACAGGGTGCCTAGATAGGAGTTGTGGTATTGTATGAGGAAGTCAGGAGTGTCAGAGAAGTATGTAAGAGTGGTACAGGATATGTATGAGGGTAGTGTGACAGCGGTGAGAGTGACAGATGCGTTTAAGGTGGAGGTGGGGTTACATCAAGGATCATCTCTGAGCCCTTTCTTATTTGCAATGGTGATGGACAGATTGACAGATGAGATCAGACAGGAGTCCCCGTGGACTATGATGTTTGCAGATGACATTGTGATCTGTAGTGAGAGTAGGGAACAGGTGGAGGAGACCCTGGAGAGATGGAGATATGCTCTAGAGAGAAGAGGAATGAAGGTCAGCAGGACTAAGACAGAATATATGTGTGTGAATGAGAGGGAGGATAGAGGAATGGTGATGATGCAAGGAGTAGAGGTGACGAAGGTGAATGAGTTTAAATACTTCGGATCAATAGTTCAGAGTAACAGTGAGTGTGGAAGAGAGGTGAAGAAGAGAGTACAGGCAGGATGGAGTGGGTGGAGAAGAGTGTAAGGAGTGATTTGTGACAGACGAGTACCAGTAAGAGTGAAAGGGAAGGTCTACAAGAGGGTAGTGAGACCAGCTATGTTATAATGGTTGGATACAGTGGCACTGACAAAAAGGCAGGGGTTTGAGCTGGATGTGACAGAGTTAAAGATGTTAAGATTTGCACTGGGTGTGACGAGGGTGGACATGATTAGGAATAAGTATATTAAATGGTCAGCCCAGGTTTGAAGGTTTGGAGACAAAGCTAGAGAGGCAAGATTACCTTGGTTTGGACATGTGCTGAAGAGGGATGCTGAGTATATTGGGGAAAAAGATGGCAAGGATGAAGCTACCAGGTAACAGGAAAAGAGGAAGGCCTAAGATAAGGTTTATGGATGTGGTGAGAGAGGACATGCAAGTGGTTGATGTGACAGAGCAAGATGCAGAGGACAGGAAGAAATGGAAACAGATGATCCACTGTGGTGACCGAAAGAAGATGATGATGATGCTTGTATGCATTTTTCTATAGGATATGACATCTAGAACTCAAATGTCTGTCATTATTTAGCAACTTCAATCCTTTTTAGGAAGAATATGGGGCAAAAAATCTGGACATTCTGCAAAAACCTGGACAGCTGAGGGGTATGCTACCTCCTTCTTATACAGACAATATTTGTTTCTTATCCAAAAAAGACCTGCTGCCTGACACAACTATTTACTTGGTTCATGGGGAGGACATGATCAAAGTAAAAAATGAACAGCAAACAAGAAACAAGCTCAAAATAAATTGCTTAAAGGATTCCTGCACAAGTTATGGACCACACATGGTAGATTGGCATTCTGTTTAGTTTATGGGTAAGCCTTCAAAGATGACTACAAGTCTCCAACAAATGTAATGAGCTTCTGAAAATATTGTAATCCTGTCCTTTTATTACAAATACTGTCATATGCATTTCAATACCCAAGGCTTGTACATTATCTAGTTATGTAAATATTCTCGGCATGGCAACAACGAAAAGGCTTTCAATGCTGGTAATTCTTTAACAATATGCTTATTAAAGCTTACTTGCATCTTACATCTCCGACAAGCTTACCTGATGGTCATTAAATCATTGCTACTGAAACAGAGCAACAGGGCACTGTGACAGCATGCATCTCCTGAATAATAAGAAGCATAAGTCAACAGTATAAAAATATGACAGAAAACCAGAACATTCTGCAAAATCAAGGGCAGATGAAAAGCCACGGTCGTACTTGTGGTCTACCTTGGATGGGGGATGCAGAGTGCACACTTACACTACATAACTGCTCCTTGCCTTCCTTGGACACATCCAGAGCCACTACAGTGGGGAGTGGGGTGCAACAAGTATGTCACAATTTGAAATGTCTCTGGCTGACAGTGATGGCTCTGACACTCATACCTTTCAACTTCGGAGCAAGAAATCTGGACAAAGCCATACATAGAACTAGAAGTGGGACACAGGCTCAAAAATAAGGACAATTTTTAAATATTGCTCTTATTAACTTAGATAATAGAACAGTAGAAGGTCTTGCATTAGTACAAATTTTCTGAAGGGTATGAAATCTGAAACTCAAATGTCTGCCATTATTTTCTAACTTCAGTCTTTAATGACTTGCCACTAATTTGCCAGAAAACCACAATTTTATGAAAAACAGACCAAAAATGTGATGCAAAAATATAAAGTTGCCACACAATACAGCTGGGAACCTGTCAAAAAAGGGACACCTTTTTAATATTAACACTGTTAATTTGAGCAGCTAACTCATTGCAAGACGTCCCGTTCGATTCTCAGCTAGAGCGTCTTCTTGTGGAGGCATACGTGAATGGGGCGTGCCTTCATTGAAGGTTGTGCGTCAGGGCTGGTAACCCGGTACGTAAAAATCCACTACCAATCATTAGCGGACCGGAGTTCCACTGTGGCGACCCCTAACCGGGAAAAGCCAAAAGACACAAACAAGCTTGAACAGCTAACAAAATAAGAGTATCTACATGCATTTCTGAAATAAAAGTAATAACTCTGATCATTACAGTTATATATAATTGTAAACCCTCCACGTTTTCTTCCAAAATTGCCATTTTGAGGAGGGATTATTAGGGGAGAGCAACATTTTGAGTCAAAATTGGGGACAATGGAGAGGTTTGGATATTCCGAATTCTACAAAGCGATTTGCACATGCCTCTCAACCTCTTAATGCAGGAAATCTGGACAAGGCCAAATATATTTGGGGAACATACAAACACTACTGAAAATTGCTCTTGTATAAACTTAAGACAGTTGATAGAATAACAGGTCTTGCATTAGCATGCATTTTTCTGAAGGTTATGACGTCTGAAACTCAATGTCTGTCATTTAGTGACTTCATTCCTAAATGATTTGCTAGAAAACCACAAATTTTATGAGGAACAAACCAAAAATAAGAAGCAAATATCTATTCATTCTGCAAAAATATGGACAACTGAGAGGTATAGTTCAACTGGGGCTGTCTGAGTTTGCTACCCTTCCCCCCTCACAAAATCATGGTCGAATGGAGCCTCCCCCCTGCAGCCATTCCAATGTCCCATTGCTTGGTTATTTTGCCCCATTTACCATAAACACTGTAATGTGCATACTGCTTTACTTCTGCGATGATTTAGATTTCATTTGAA
>NC_056726.1:607581726-607729226 GCF_019279795.1 Protopterus annectens
TACGGTTTACCCTTATTACTCCTGAGCTTCACTGCATGATTAAATCCTGCATTTATTAAATCATAGCCATAGCCCCTTTTGGAAAAATTACCTTGTAACACTCCTAGTTCCTGGTGGAACATGGTGTCATCCGAACATAGCCGTGACACTCTCAGGGCCTGACCCTTGACTATGTTCAAGAAAGTTCTAGGGTGATGCATGCTGTCTGTGGCTAAATAAGAGGCCCTATAGCATGATTTCCTAAACACAGTCGTATGTATTACTCCTAATTCTTTGTAAACTACTACATCCAAGAAATCTAGCTTAGTACTGGAGTATTTCATTGTAAACCTCAAAAACCCATCAAGGCTATTAATGTGTGACACAAACGAATTCAATTCATCGACAGAGCCGCGCCATAGGAGGAAGAGATCATCGACGAAGCGCCTATAGAAAACTATATTGGGATGCTTCATCATGATCTCTCTCTCCCATACAGCCAAAACCAGGTTGGCATATGTGTTGGCGCAGCTCGTGCCCATGGCCACACCTACACGCTGTCTAAACACCCTGTCAAGAAAGACAAAATAGTTGTTCTCAAGTACAGTTTCCAAGAGGAGTGCCAAAAAATCTGCCTCAGTCTTGCCAAAGCAATCATGTAATAATTTAGTTACCCACTCAACACCCATACCATTGGGGATGCACGTAAAAAGCGATGTTACATCCATCGTCACAAAAAGCAAATCACTGACATCATTCAATTCATGTACAAAAGCATACAAGTCCGTCAGAAAATGTCCCGTATCTTTTAGAATATAATCATACTGTTGCAGCAAAACCTTCAGTTTATAATCTAGGTAAATGGAAATTGGCTGAGTCACCCACCCCTCACCTGCTACAATAGGTCTGAAGGGTGGGACAGTCGCATGTTTATGTATCTTGGGCAGTCCATTCACCCGAGGTATAATAGGGAAGTCCACCTGAAAATATTCATATAGGTCTCTGGTCAGGAGACCTAAAGATAGGCAGTCATTTAACATCTTGGATATGCCCTCACAGCAAAGTTCCACATCATCCAAACTACTAAGTTCATACGATTCCGTATCAAGCATATTGGACAGGGAATGAACATAGAAAGACCTGTCCAACACAACAACCAGACCGCCTTTATCGGCAGGTCTGATGATGATCCCCTTATTTTCTTTCAAAGACTTCAGCGCTTCATGTGATGTTCGATCAGAGGCACTGAAACAATCATGGGGATCATTGTTATACGTTTGATATAAATCATTTTCAACTGCTTTTATAAAAAGCTCAAGGTTCGGAACAAGCCTAGGATTGATATTGCTCTTTTTCTTGAATTCTGTCTGCATTCTATTACCAGGCTCACTGAATGCTAATCTTAAATTGACATTTCTAATAAAAAGTCTAATGGCCAATAAAAAATCATCCAAACCTGCTTTCCTGTTCGGTATATAAGACAGCCCTTTCTCCAAAATGGAGATTTCGATGGTGCTCAATTCATGTCCAGAAATGTTCCAGACTAACGATTCACATACATCTTCTGTTTGTATGTGTTGGTCTGTCTCTCCATCCTGTTGTCGACTCGTTTCGCTCCTACATCCGGATCGTGATTTATCGATCTTTTTCTTCCCACTCTGATGGGGAGTGGGACTAATGGAAAATCCTCCTGTTCTCCTGGTCTCAGCCTATCCAATTGTATTTTCCGTCTTACGACGGTGCCCATTTTCAAATTGTCAGCCTCCCTTCCTGCAACTGGATCAGGCCTTTCTTCTGTGGGCGTGAAATAAATAGAGGTGACAGACTTGGGACTAGTTATGGCTAGATTGATTGTATCACCTCCTGGCAAAACAGGTTCACTATTGCCAATTAAACCAACTGCATTAGTCAATTTCTCTCCATCCATCCTTGACTGATTGACATTGAACTTGTTAATATCAGTGGAAGCAGCGTCTGGTGATGTTGCAGCACCTCGTATTTCAGGACGCTGCACAATTCCTTTATCACGATTCTGCGTGTTCAATGTAGTCGCTGTCCTAGGCCATATAAAAACATTGTTTGTTTCAAAATCATTTTTGTCACGATTCAACTTCTTCTTTTTCTGTTGTAACAGATTGTTACCATAACGTGTAACTCTCTCCACCACATCTTGCAAAAAGGCATCCGTCGACACAACCCCCATTAGTTGTTCCAACTTAATCTGTTGTTCCACTAGTGCATCTAGCAATTCCTGTTCTTTGGGTTTGAAATAGTCTATTAACAATTGCATATACAGCATACTTGTTTGTAAATTTATTCTTTGCCAACGTGCCAGTAAGTCTGGATAAACATTGCCGTAAGTCGGCATATTTAGGACCCGCAGGCCCCTAGGTACAACTTTTAACTGTAAGCTTGCTTCCATATGCTGCCGTTGACATTGCAAGCGTTTGTACCTAAACATATTGTTCTCTAGGTCTCTCTTAGTTTGCTTGATGTGGATTTCTTTGTCCACATCAATAGGCTCCATACCTGGTTCATCTTGTTCCAAGCCGATACTATTCAGTAAAGGATTAGCAAGGTCCTTCAATACATTACACAGCAGACCTATAGTCCCCATGGCTGTTCTCTCCTCTCTTGATCCAGATGCTGTAGTTTCCAACATTGCGTCCATTACGAAGCCAAAATATCAATAAAATTTATCCCAGAAGTCCAAAATGTTCATATGAAACAAACCAATACCCAATGGACGCAACGATAGATGATCCAAAATATCATGAGATAATTAAACAAGTCCAATGTCACAACCATCAATCGAATAAATTCAATGGCCAAACTTGAATAAAGGAATGACAGAGAATATTTTAATAAACGTTAGCGCTATCGCGGTTACCCGCTTCTTCAGGCGTTACATTTTAAAAACACCTAAACATGGCTTATATAATAAATACGTCACATCCTAACAACTTGTCGCATAACATCATTTCCTGTGCTAAATACACTAGCATATACCAAAGTGAATAGTATTAAACTGCTTGCAGCTAAAGTAGCCAAGTAGGATAATTTCAAATTGCTTTCACAAAGCATTCTCTACTAAAAGAATACAGCCAAACAACCTATCATGTCAATAAAAAGCAATCGCATTGCAAATATATGTCTAAGTGTAAAATATCAGAGCAATGCATTAAAGGCAATTTAATAAGACATATATAGACATTAAAATGACCACAAATAAATCGCACACAATATAAAAATACATAGAATATATATTCATTAAGAAAATTGCAAACTGTATAAACACAGCTAACCCCCCAAAATATAAACCATGCAGCAGAGGAATGTTCTAAGGCTCAATGAAACCAATATATATACATCAACTAATAAACAAATCAACTGGTAATCATTTATAAAGCTGTAGACAAAAATGATGTACCTAGTATCTACTTGTTGTACATGAGATCGTTGTCTGCAATAATTCATTTGATCCCTCTTGACTTTAGAGATGGCTTCAGGGGTACCGACTCATTTAATCCCTTCCCCCTATGAGCTGCCAGTCTCAAAATCCACTGCACCTCAGATGATTCGGTGCGATTTGTAACATCGCCCCCTCTCAAATTATAACGTTGTACCTGTAACACTTGAAACATGAAATTATGATCAGCATTATTGATCATATGCTTGGCAATGGCACTGCAGGAATCAGACCTGGTGTAGCAATAGATGTGGTCCCGTATCCTTTCACGCAAAGACCTGTTTGTCTTGCCAACGTAAAAGACAAAACAGGTTTTGCAATGAGCTACATAAACCAGGTCTCTAGTACTGCAGTCCGCACAACATCTAAGCTCCCACAACCTCCCGTCATTAGAGTTGAAGCGCTGAAGTCTTTGAAAGAAAATAAGGGGATCATTATCAGACCTGCCGATAAAGGCGGTCTGGTTGTTGTGTTGGACAGGTCTTTCTATGTTAATTCTATGTCTAGTATGCTTGACACAGAATCGTATGAACTTAGTAGCTTGGATGAGGTGGAACACTGCTGTGATGGTATATCCAAGATGTTAAATGACTGCCTATCTTTGGGTCTCTTGACCAAAGACTTACATCAGTATTTCCAGGTGGACTTCCCTATTATACCTCGGGTGAATGGACTGCCTAAGATACATAAACATGCGACTGTCCCACCCTTCAGACCTATTGTAGCAGGTGAAGGGTGGGTGACTCAGCCAATTTCCATTTACCTAGATTATAAACTGAAGGTTTTGTTGCAACAGTATGATTATATTCTAAAAGATATGGGACATTTTCTGACGGACTTGTATGCTTTTGTACATGAATTGAATGATGTCAGTGATTTGCTTTTTGTGACGATGGATGTAACATCGCTTTTTACGTGCATCCCCAATGGTATGGGTGTTGAGTGGGTAACTAAATTATTACATGATTGCTTTGGCAAGACTGAGGCAGATTTTTTGGCACTCCTCTTGGAAACTGTACTTGAGAACAACTATTTTGTATTCCTTGACCAGGTTTTTAGACAACGTGTAGGTGTGGCCATGGGCACGAGCTGCGCCAACACATATGCCAACTTGGTTTTGGCTGTGTGGGAGAGAGGGATCATGATGAAGCAACCCAACATAGTTTTCTATAGGCGCTTCGTCGATGATCTCTTCCTCCTATGGCGCGGCTCTGTCGATGAGTTGGAATTGTTTGTGTCACACATTAACAGCCTTGATGGGTTCTTGAGGTTTACAATGAAATACTCAAGTACAAAACTGGATTTTTTGGATGTAGTGGTTTATAAAGAATCAGGAGCCATTCATACGACAGTGTTCAGGAAAGCATGCTATAGAGCTTCTTATTTAGCTACAGATAGCATGCACCATCCTAGAACTTTTTTGAACATAGTCAAGGGTCAAGCCCTGAGAGTGTCACGGCTTTGTTCAGATGACACCATGTTCCACCATGAACTAGGAGTGTTACAAGGTAATTTTTCCAAAAGGGGCTATGGCTATGATTTAATAAATGCAGGATTTAATCATGCAGTGAAGCTCAGGAGTAATAAGGGTAAACCGTACTACTCTGACCGGTCAGTGGTTGCTTACAACACTGACCAGTCCAGTCGGGGGGCACAGTTACCAATTGTATTACCATATGCAGATAATTTACAAGTTGTCAGAACAGCTCTGTTTAAACATTGGAACATTCTAACAGCAGATTTGAGGACACAGACTATTGTAGGAAATTGTCCCCGGTACACATTCAATAACATGAAGAATGTGAAGCAGTTACTGTGCTTTCCGAATTTGTGTGATGTCAGTAGTCAAAGGTCTAGCCTTGAGTTTGGCACAAAGAAATGTGGCTCCTGTGCTTACTGTAATTATATTGATACCTCTAGATTCTTTAGGAACTCTAATGACGGGAGGTTGTGGGAGCTTAGATGTTGTGCGGACTGCAGTACTAGAGACCTGGTTTATGTAGCTCATTGCAAAACCTGTTTTGTCTTTTACGTTGGCAAGACAAACAGGTCTTTGCGTGAAAGGATAAGGGACCACATCTATTGCTACACCAGGTCTGATTCCTGCAGTGCCATTGCCAAGCATATGATCAATAATGCTGATCATAATTTCATGTTTCGAGTGTTACAGGTACAACGTTATAATTTGAGAGGGGGCGATGTTACAAATCGCACCGAATCATCTGAGGTGCAGTGGATTTTGAGACTGGCAGCTCATAGGGGGAAGGGATTAAATGAGTCGGTACCCCTGAAGCCAGCTCTAAAGTCAAGAGGGATCAAATGAATTATTGCAGACAACGATCTCATGTACAACAAGTAGATACTAGGTACATCATTTTTGTCTACAGCTGTGTAAATGATTACCAGTTGATTTGTTTATTAGTTGATGTATATATTGGTTTCATTGAGCCTTAGAACATTCCTCTGCTGCATGGTTTATATTTTGGGGGGTTAGCTGTGTTTATACAGTTTGCAATTTTCTTAATGAATATATATTCTATGTATTTTTATATTGTGTGCGATTTATTTGTGGTCATTTTAATGTCTGTATATGTCTTATTAAATTGCCTTTAATGCATTGCTCTGATATTTTACACTTAGACATATATTTGCAATGCGATTGCTTTTTATTGACATGATAGGTTGTTTGGCTGTATTCTTTTAGTAGAGAATGCTTTGTGAAAGCAATTTGAAATTATCCTACTTGGCTACTTTAGCTGCAAGCAGTTTAATACTATTCACTTTGGTATATGCTAGCGTATTTAGCACAGGAAATGATGTTATGCGACAAGTTGTTAGGATGTGACGTATTTATTATATAAGCCATGTTTAGGTGTTTTTAAAATGTAACGTCTGAAGAAGCGGGTAACCGCGATAGCGCTAACGTTTATTAAAATATTCTCTGTCATTCCTTTATTCAAGTTTGGCCATTGAATTTATTCGATTGATGGTTGTGTCATTGGACTTGTTTAATTATCTCATGATATTTTGGATCATCTATCGTTGCGTCCATTGGGTATTGGTTTGTTTCATATGAACATTTTGGACTTCTGGGATAAATTTTATTGATATATATATATATATATATATATATATATATATATATATATATATATATATATATTTATATAGATATATAAATATATATATAGATATATATATTCATATGTATATATATATATATATATATATATATATATATACATTTTCCCTACTATTGAATGACTGTGTTGCATGATATGTTTGAATAAATCTACAGCTCAAACGTCTTAGCGGTAACTTGCTGTGGCTATGGTGTGCAGGGTCCTGGATTTAAGAGTTTATTTATTTATTTTACATTTTTTGACTGGGAGAGTCCAACTGGATTACAAGTCCATTTTCAATGGAGGCCCAGGGAGAAAAGCACAAAGAGAAAATTTTTTTACAAAACATAGTTTTAAGGACAGACTTTTGACATACAAATGCTATTGAAGAGACTTTGACATACATATTAACTAATAGATAGGAAAAATTCATTCTCTACAATATCATATTAAACTTTAGAAGATATTCCTAAGTTTAGGATTCCTGTGCTAGATTTACTATCAGAGTAAAAGCAGAGAATTGTAGAATAAGGCTACAGAGAACAGATGATGCTTGCTATAGTTGAGAAGGATAACAAATTGATTCACTATATGTTTTCATCTGGTTTTAGTTGAGAAGGATAACAAATTGATTTTCAGTATGTCTTCTCCTGGTTTTAGTTGCTTATGGAGAGTTCAACATTGCTGGGGTAGTTTTCCCTATCTCCTGGAGAGATGGCATGAGCAGTAGATTAACTGCCCTAAGTGGGTACAGTACTATGATTGGTTGGCTTAGCAGAGTTATTTAAGTTAGGTTAAGTGTTCTAATGAAACATTAGCCAGGAGGTATACAGGAGCACATTTGATTATTCAAAAAGTGAGTTTTAACAAGTTTCTTGAACTGTGATGGGGATTTTTTGTCAGTTATGTGGGCAGGAAGGGAGTTCCAGGTTTTTGCTATACAGTGGCTGTAGACAGACTTACCAGCTTCATTGTTATATTTGGTTGCTAGGGCTGATGATTTTGTTGCTGGGCAGAATAAGGGCTGTTGGATACGGAGTGATTAAAGTACTTTTAAGCAGTTGTAAGCAGGTTTGTGCAGGTTTGCGAGGTGGTAAGCAAGGCTAACTTCTGGTTAACTATGCTGACAGCCTTAAAAGTGCTTAATCTGTGTAGGCATCACTTAGCATCACACAAACAGGCTTACTTTTGCTTGCTATTGCTTACTCCTGCTTACCCCCACGCTAATTTCTTTAAAAGAAAAGAAAAAGGGGATAGGAAAGTGGTGAAAAAGTAGGAACAAAGAAAAAACAATATGAAAGATAGCTAGGGATGTGCAAGATGGATGTAGGGAAGGTCCATAGCTGTCCATTTCTTCTACAGCAATAGCTGTGATATATACTGAAATTGGAGGTACATTTGGACTCTCAAACCTCTGAGACAGAGGGGTGAGGACAACAATAATGTGTTGTGAAGCCAATTAGACAAGATTACATGTGTCCAGTGGACACGTGTGTGAAATGGACAGCTATGTATGGGGCGACATTTTATTTTGGGAACAGATTGCCCTTTTTTTTTAAGGTAAGAGTGGGATGTTAGGGAAGAATAGTTGGTATATTTGGGGAGGTAGGTTGGGTAGGAAGACAGACAAGACAGACAAGACAGTATACAGGGGTGGTATATGACACATGTAGGGGGTACACATCTTGGAAGGGGAGGGGTGTTTGGTAATCAGAAGCCCTCAAGCCCCCAAATGGATACAGTGGGACTGAGGACCCACCCATGGGTAGTCACCACTGCACCTTCATGACCCCAAAGATGGCTTTGTTGGGGGTGAGCAGGAGGGGCAGGCTGACCCTCTAATTGTGCCACATGGCCCTCAAGCTGGCATATCAGATTTCCAAATTCCTTGCGGAGCTCGCTACACACCAGACCCTGGACCTGGCTTCGGGTTACAGGATCTTGTCCGTACCCATGCCCAGGGGGGACGAGCCCCATCCCCTGAGGCAGTTACACTTGAAGATGGTGCAGGACCAGCAGATGAGGAGGTCCCGGGGAGGGCCCCAGATGTGCTGGGGCCTGGTGCCATGGCCAGATGAGGCAGGAGAGGTGGATCCACTGGGATCATCCTTCCCTGATGTGCTATGGTGTTGCAGTTTCAGAACATATGTTGGTTAGTAATGGTAAACACATTCCAGGATTAGTTATAACAGCATGCATGAGTATTCCCATTAACCCAAAACAACAGATTTGGAACATTTGCATAGCAAACAGAACGCATGCATATATGGAACCACAGTGGGCATTACACCGGCATGCAGGTTACATTGATAGCAATAGGCCACCAATGATAGTATTTGAACAGGGAACATTAATTGGAATAAATTTCAACATTTGTATAACAGGACGCATGTCCCAACAGTAGGTTTGGTGGAAAACATACCCATTCATTTATGTGTTTAGATTATTGGTGAAGATAAGGTGGGGGAGAGAGAGAGATGTCAGTTAACAAATGTAGATTCTTGCAGTGGTCACAGCTTTAATGATTATTGCTCTACTTATTACTCTACAGGTATTATTACAACAACTATGATGTTGGGTTGGGCAGTGGTATGTTTGCACACACTATAATTACAGCCTTCTTATAGCTACTTTATACTTTCTCTTGCTTGGAAGACCTGAGGAGGGAATGTTTGTTAATACTACATGACTGTTTCTACCCATATTCACATAGTCAGGGTTACATATGTGCACTCATACTGTGTGTGTGTGTGTGTGTGTGTGTGTGTGTGTGTGTGTGTGTGTGTGTGTGTGTGTGTGTGTGTGAGTGTGCTACTGACACACTCTGCCTTGATTTCTATCAGTCACCCTGGTTGTTACCAGGGACCAATAGCTGTGACTGCATGAAACTTTTAAATATTTCGTGTGTGTGTGTGTGTGTGTGTGTGTGTGTGTGTGTGTGTGTGTGTGTGTGTGTGTGTGTGTGTGTGTGTGTGTGTGTGTGTGTGTGCGTGTGTGTGTGTGTGTGTGTGTGCGTGTGTGTGTGAGTGTGCTACTGACACACTCTGCCTTGATTTCTATCAGTCACCCTGGTTGTTACCAGGGACCAATAGCTGTGACCGCATGAAACTTTTAAATATTTCTTGGGGGAGACCACTTGGTGTATGTACTTATCTTGCTGTCACTTGCAGCCTTGGGGTTGGACCATGGGTGTTGGACACAGTATAACTACAGCCTTCTTATAACTACTTTGTACCTTCTCTTACCTAGAAGACATGTGGAGGGAATGTTTGTTAACACTACCTATATGTTTCTACACATTTTCACAAAATACTAGTTGAAATTATACATACAGCTTAATACCACTCCCCGAATTCGAACCGTGGCTGTTTCTGCTAAAATAAAACAAGTGTGGGCTTCAGCCAAAGGAGCTATTGAGAAACTTCTCTCTACTCCTTCAATGATTTCTGTGTCATTCTCTCTTTGTTGTACAATCTGACCTTTTAATTACAACATTCTTATACATACATTCCTATAGATACCTTTTGACATAGCCCAGTGTGCAAAACAGTGGTTAACACAACATTACTATTCAGATATCAGATCGTGGTGCATGACATTTTTAATATCAGTTAATCTTGTGTCTTACAAAGGCACTAGCTTTGTCAGATGGGACTTTATTGTTTAATGTTTTCAGAGCTATAGTTGTTATGCATAACCTGCACACATTTTAATTCATACCATATCAGAGTAAACACAACCATTCCAGGGTTTTGAATTTTATTGACAGGCAGTTACAGTTTTAATCATATATAACCTATATGTGGCTATTACTGTAATATTGTCTGCTTTATTCAGTACAAACCATACCCATTTTTAATACTGCCAGGTGACATTCTACTCCTTTATATTTATTTGGTATGAATACTGCAAGCTAGATTGTTACTCACCAGCCTCACAACACAGCCTTTGCAACGTGCTGGCATGGGCTTCCTGGTTTGCAGCTTGCTCAGCTGGAGCTGTAAAGAAGATAGAGAAACATTTATGCATACCTATCCATTACATACACAGGCTGGACTTTGGTAAACAGTTATTGATATTAATACTTACACATCCCAGGGACATTACCCCTCTGCCATGCTTCTTGGACCCACTGGTCCAAGAGCTCCCTCTTCCTCCGCTTCAAGTCAGCATAGTGGTGCCAGACCTGCTCACCAGTCCGAGGGATGCCAATGTCACTGGTGAGGTCATGGGTGAGACTTTCCCAGGCCACCGCTTTATATTGGGAACCCTGGTACTGGTCCTGCAGCAGTCTCACATCATGGTTTTTAAAAAGGAGTCCTACCGTGACCTTGGTTTCCTGTATGCCCCAGTGCTGCGCCCGAAAGCACATGCCTTCTCCAACATCTGCCATACTGCCTACAGTGGGGAGCTACAACCAGTTATGAGCTGTATTCCCACCTGTGAGGTTTAAATATGGCTGATTTCCTGCCCTTTGATGTGATTGGATGGTTTTGAATATGCTGAGCTAAGCTAAGCTATGGGCAATCCTGCTTGGCTAAGGTTGGCAGTGCTTAAAGGGGCAGGTTTAGCACTGCTTACCAATGGGCAAATCCACTTAGCTGGGCTACGCATTGCTTAGCATTTATATTTACACAATGCTTACACCTGGTCAGCATAGCTGTGTGTCAAAGGAAAAAACTTCAAAGACCAATACACGTAAGGTTCAGTTAAGGCATATTTAATTACTTGCCGCAAGGAGACAAAAACATGCAAATACAAGGATTTGTCTAACTACTAACAGGAAGTATGCTTATTCTTATACTGTTTTACAAGACATGGCCTTCTGTGGCTGATGTAATCAAACACAACTTTCAGTATTGTTCTACAGCAGATGTTATTCAGATTTTCTGCTGACATGAGTAGATTTGTGAGAAACTTTTGAGAAAAACAACCTGGCCTTGGTGGGCACTAATTCATTTACAGGCTTCTATTATACAGTGTTACATTTCAAGGTACTCTTCTAACTCAGATACAAGCAAATGCTAATTGCAGTTCATATTTTCAAACAGGCTTTGTCCTAATTATCTATAGCTTCCACAGCTGTGTATTTTCTCACAGCACAAACAGAACTTCTTGTCTAAGCTTCATACAAGTAGTATTGTTCTATTCATTATTTTCCTAACATAAGCAGGAATCATCTGCTTCTCAGTAAATTTCCAAGGCACAAGCAAGATTTTAGCTAACAATACAAGGTCAGAAAGCATCTGCAGTTTGTACAAATTTATGCAGTCTGAAATAGAATAAATGCGTTAACCCTTTTCAAGCTCTAAATGCACTAAGCATATTACTAATACACACATTAATACATATTTTTCTGACACTGTGCAATGCTTAGCATTGCTTATGTTTTATTTTATGGACTACCACCTGTATGGGATTAATTCATCATTCCTAACATATAAATTTGTTTACCTTCCCTGACATCCCCCGATGTGCTTTCATTACATTTATTCTTGTGTGACTATACTGTGTGGGACACTTGTGTTTATAAGGGAGTTTCACAACTTTCTTACACTGACACCTCACACCTGGACCTACTGCACTACTCTGGTTAACAAATATGTGTTATTTACTACCTAATTATTTAAAAAAAACTATGTACTGCTTTCACATGTGAAATGACAATTGACTTGACTGGGGATCGAACCAGGAACAGCTACTCACAAGTGGAACGCTCTAATCACTTCACTATTTCCACATTGCTGTGTGTTGCCTATTTAGCTCCTTATGATATGTAAGCTAGGCTGAGCAGAGCTGCGAGATGCGCACACCCACTCAGCTGCGCTTAAACTTTATTGGAGACTGAAAAAAAAATTAAACTGTTGTGTTTTATTTTTGTACTGTAGGGGTATGCACATTGATTTCTGCAACATTATCTGTGGGGGGTGTGCTTTTACAATTGGTGATGACATGGCAAACTTTGCTCTTGAGATATGCTCCACCAATGCTAACAGTGTCCGCCATACCTCTCAATTGTACAGATTGTCAGAGACTGCCCAGATACTTGCCTTATATTTTTGGCCCATTTTTCAAAATATTGTGGCTTTCTTGTGGATTAGTGGCAAATCATTAAAGATTGCAGTTAGAAAATACTGACAGATAATTGAGTTTTAGACTTCATACCCTTCAGCACATTCATGCTAATGCATAACCTGTTATTCTATCAACTTTCTAAGTTTGTATGAGTCAGACTTATTTGTTTTCTTTAGATTTCTTACTCTAAGAGGTTGAGAGGTATTTCGCAGACACTCTCACCACCATTACATTGCTGTATGTCAATTATGGAGTGCAAGGGCATGTGTATTGTGAGACCACTGCTCTCAGACACACACCCTGCACTCCCACACAGAACCGTGTGCATTTTAGAGCATGGCAGCGAGCCTTCATACACATGCATGGCGCGCTGTCGTGCTGCATGGGAACGGTCCCTTCCATGCAGGAATAAACTATTCCTGCGTGGAAGATTGTTGAATCCTGGGGATTGTTTGGTAAACATTGCATTTATCAGTTTCAAAAAAGAAAGTAAAATAATTTAGAGATCTACTGACAATGATGCAGAACTGCAGCTGCTGAAAGAAATTACAATAAAAGAATGGCCTGAGCAAAAGTCATCAGTAAATCAAGAACTTCAGTTTTATTTGTGTTTTAGGAAGAAATAATTTGAGTTCAGGACTTAATGTTCAGTGCTTTAAAAATAATAGTTTCTGGTTAACTGAGAAAACAAATGCAGTTTGAGAACATTAAAGTGCAATGAAAAGCAAGAGATGTAAACATTTGGCCTGGAATGTCAAATCAGATAACAATTGCCACAAAGTTAAGCTACATGAAATGCATATTATGCTATATGAAATGCATATAATAACAAAAGTTGAAAAGAGGAAATGACACAATATCCAGTTCCCGATCTTCCATGGATTTGTGGAAATGCCCCACTTTGGTTCATAGGTAAGTAATAGGCTAGCTGCCGTTATAGACCATTTTAAGCCTAGTCAATTTCTTTTGGTGAGAATCAAACCTTGTCACTGCTGTCTAAGAGGTTAACACCTTAAGCATTATACAACCCCTCACTGCTGCACCAACCCCCCAACCCATGTAGACTGGATTCAGCTACAGACCTCTCAACTGTCCATATTTTGGAGGAATGTTCCTATTCTCAGGCCCAATTTACCCCCCGCTTATGATGTATATATTTTTGAGGTGCATCCCTTTTTTTCAGGCTTAATTTATGCTTCCACACAATTTTCTGAATCCCCCTTCTCATGCGTGATTTTTTAAGTTATCTAGTAAACAGAAAACCACAGTAAATGACAGACATACCAGTGGCACCAATATTTTAAAGAAAGAGGACTTGCAGCTTACATCTCCATTTTTCAGAAACAAAAATAATTGACCTTATTTGGACTGATTTTTTTCAATGCAGGTCATTAAGGTCTACAGATTTACACAATCTTTTTGATAATGTGGTTATATTTTCCATCATTTTTGCCACTGTTTTTTCAACATCTGTTTTTGAGTAGTATCCCACATTCCTACTCGAAGCATTCATAGTTATGTGCTATTTGGTATTCACATTTTATGCTAATTAGATGTCCAGATTTTTGACTAGATATACCTACTTTTCAAGGGTCTCTGTACCTATTTTCAATGGCAACAGGTTTAGGGGTATGTACAGGTATGTGTGGAACATTATTCCAGTTTTATGAAATAATCAAGTTGACAGATACAGCAAGTGTGAGTACAATCAGTACACTAAAGTTTATATTCTTAAAATAAAGGATACCCACTGTTATCCTCTCTGGCAATCGTCTTTGTCATGAAAGTCAGGTATTCAGGAGATTTGTACATGACTAAGTGGAAAGAGCTATTTAAAAAGTGAAGACTGTAGCAAAAGCTATAAGGATTGTCCCCTTAAACAGTGACAAATAGGAATACCCACATATCTGCTGACCTCACAAGACCCAAACAGTGAAAGTTTTGAAACATGGGGAGAATAAATCTAGAATGACTTCCCTGCTTAGTCTAGCAGAAGGATATTTGTGTCAAGCAGAAGTAGATAAAAATCAGTCAGCAACTGAATATGCCAAAAAACAAAAGAAAGAATATAAGATGAAGGATCAGATGAGAAAGCAAGAAATGTGGAAAATGCATAAATATAGTTGCAAGTATAGAAAACTTCCGGAAGAATGTCATGTTGATTAGGATTGAATGCAGGAATGGTTAAGGAGAGGCAAATTCAAACCAAAAGATGAAAGGTTAATATTGGCGTCCCAAGACAGTGGGCTACCTACATGTTGGTTTACAAAGTCCATTGAACATTTGGGAGAAATAGACAAATGTAGGTTTTGTAAAACAGAACTGGAAACAGTCACACATCTTGTTGCTGGTTGTGACATACTAATGGCAGAAGGACTGTACATTGAAAGGCACAATAATGTGGGAAGACTGTTGCACTGGGGATTGTGGAAACATGATATTGAAATGGTTGAAAAACACTGGAAACATGAACCACAAAGCATCATAGAAAATTAAGGTCTACAATATATGGGTTTACCCATTGCCAACAGTTCAAAAAATAGATGCGAGAAAACCAGATATAGGGGCCCATGAAAAGAAGACAAAAGTAGCATTAATCATTGAAATCGCTACACCCAGTGACTACAGTGTCTTGCATATAGAGACACACAAAATCATAAAGTAGCAAGATTTGCAGGTAGAAATGAGAGCAATGTGGAAGAAAGATTCCCAGACAGTTCCAATAGTAATAGGAGCAACAGGTGTTATAAAAAAGAATCTACAATCATATGTAGATATGTTACCAATGGGACTACTTTAGTAGACCGACATTTTACTTACCCGACTTTCACATCGCCGAGACGAAAGGACCAGGAAACGCAGATGACTGACATCCGGAACACCAACTTTTCACTCTAGGTAAGTAACCACTTGGCCATCCTGTTGAACTTTGCCCTTACTCCCATGGTATTGCAATCTCGGAGTTGGTATATTTAGTTAGGGGGGTGTGGGGGGTGAAGCCCCCCACATGAGTGGGTTTACTTTTCTTCAATTTCATTTTTTTCAGGATGGCCAAACGGTTACTTACCTGGAATGGTAAGTCAGTGTTCCCGATGTCGGTGTTATGAGTTTGTCGGCCCTTTGATCTCAGAGATGTGAAAGTCAGGTAAGTGGACTGTCAGTGTAGTGAAGTAGAGCCGTTATCAATGCATCTAACCCTGTACGAATTGCAGAAGGAGTCATTACTAGGCACATTGCGGGTGTTGCGAAGGGCACTTTTGGCTGACATCAAAGATTGAAACAATATTAATTTCATGAACTTTAATTGTACTTTGACTTAGGAATAGGGTCCATTCCTGTCATGGTATTAGAAACCCAAAAGATTTGGAGAAATGAAAACAGACAAATGTCCATCTCTTGACATCCTTCCTCAACTTTACACTCCATCTAGAACAGTTCAATCTATTCTAAACTTCTTTTACGAGGTCACCAAATCAAGTAATTCAGCAAGAGATTCTCTCTAATCATCCCACATCTCTAAAATCTAAAACAACCTTCCTCTGTCTTTAAGACAAGAATGTTCCTGAGTTTCTTTCAAAACTATGCTAAAAACCTATCTTACAGTCAAGTGAATATGTCAGTGCATCCCCTTGGATAGAACATGGAGAGAGTATGGCACTCCTCCACCAAGACTGTATTCTAAACCCACCTTCTCTACTCTAAAAACAACGTTTGTGTGCTGTCTTATTTTTCTCTTTACTATATATATATATTTTCTTTTTCATCTCCAATTTATTTTTTTGCTTTACTTTATTTCTACTTTTAATGTAAATATTTTATCACCCTATTGAATATGGATATCTCAAATGACTGTTGCTAAATTTTATGTAACTTCTAATATTTCCAGTATGTATAGTCTCTGAAATCTTATTTCCATTACTGCACATAAAGTAAGATTTTATAATTGTAATGTTTCATGTATCTAAAATTGTATCTGAAGCTTTTCCTCTCAGAGTGTCTGTTAAATGAGGGGTACTATATCCACTTGAACATACTCAGTAAACAAATGCAATAAATAAATAAATTAAAATTTGTAATTTTCTGTAGCTGGTGTGGTACATAGGTGGTTACTGGGTTACTGACCTGAATTCTTTATAAGCTGTGTGTGCTCAATACAATACCAAAGAAACCCACTATAAAGGATCTTGCCGAAACTTGAGATCTTAGCAACGACTAATCATTTATTTATTTATTGCATTTGTTCACCGGGAAAGTCCACTGGGCCTGAGAAGAGCCCATTTTCAGTAGAGGCCCGGGGAGAAAAGCTCCACATATAGTTACATACACATATAGTTACATACAGATAAAGTATTAACACAATGTATAAAGTATATTTATTTATTTATTTTACATTTGTTAACTGGGATTGTCTGACTGAGCAAAAACCCTTTTTCAGCAGAGGCTCGGGGAGAAAAGCTCCAAAATATAATTACAAAAACTATAACCGTTATAAACACAGTTAACACTATAATCATTCATAATAAAACTTGTAGAACAGTTATCATATATATGTAGTTACAATTATCTATAAAAAGGTTATGAAGAATACTGCAGCAGAAGGAAAGGAGATAGGTAAAAAATGATGTAGACTAGTTTAAGTTGTAAATGTTTTGGTATAGAGGAGAAGAAATGATGGTAAGACAGAGGAAGTTAGGTTTGTTATTTAGTGAAGGTATATTCAAGGAGGCTGAGAATAGGTACAAATCCAATGACTTTTTAAGTACTCTTTAGTGGCTAGTTTGAATACTTTAGGATGTGAAAGTGAATACTTTAGGATGTGAAAGTGATCTAACTTCTTGTTGGAGTTTGTTCCAAGCAATAGAGGGATGCATATATATATATATATATATATATATATATATATATATATATATATATATATATATAATATATAATGCAGTAGTATTGCATAACTTAAAGCATATTTATACAGAAAATGTTAGAATAAATACAATCATTTAATGAAATGGAGTAGAGTTATTGTTACTTAGGTACATGTGAAAGTGTATAAGAGTAAGTGAGATGCAAGTAGAGAGATAGTTGAGCATAGTAAAGAGGAAAAGAGAGACTGAGGCAGAAGGTTAAAGTGGGGATAGCAGAGACTAATGTGAAAGCAGAAGGAGTAGACTTGAAAAGGAAAATGGGGGGTGGGGCTGGTTAAAGAGTGGGAACGAGTAAGTATTCTGAGAAAGGTTAGGTTTTGGGGTAGTCTGTAGGGGTGCAGGTGCATATCCATTGTGAGGAGAGATGCAGTTTAAGGGATTTTCTAAAACTGGTATGATTGCTGATAGCTCTGAGAGAGCAAGGGAGATTGTTCCATAATTTGGAGACAGCATAAAAGTATAGCATTTGTCTGGCTGAGAGCTTAGGTATATCAATATTCAACAGCATTTTATTTTCTGATCTTAAGAGTCATTTTGGTTGGTATGTGCTCAGAATGTGGGAGAGAGCTGGGCAGGTTGCTGGATTGTAGATAAGTTTATGGGCAATAATTATTTGTACATAAGTGAGTTGATGAGGGAGCTCAAGCCAATTTAGTTGGTGTAGGGAGGAGCAGTGGTGGGTGGAGTATTTTGCATTTTTGGCAAATTTGGCAATTTTGTTATATCATGAGTTGAGTTTTAGTTTTAGGGAGGACTGGAAGTTGGTGAGGATGGGGTCTCCATATAAAAGAGTTGGAAGTAGGAAAGATAAGGCAAGGGACTTTTTTGCTATGTTGCAGAGGAAGCAGTTGTGCCTGTAAAGGGCTCCCAGTTTTTTATGTTTTTTTTATGTTACTGTGGATATGGACGTTAAAGGTTAAATTATCATCAATGATGACACCGAGCAATTTGGTACTAGGGACAACATCTGTAATAGTACTGTTTTGTGACTGGATAAAGAGTTTAGACTTGTCAATTTGGCTGGATTTTTGGGGGCAAATATTAGGAGTTTAGTTTTATTGGGATTAAGTGCAAGATGGTTTTGTGACATCCAGGAATCAGTTATGGTGAATGCTTTTTGGGAAAGTTGTTGTAGTACAGAGGCTGATTTAGAGGAGCAAATTATTGTTGAGTCATCTGCGTATTGGATGACGGTACTGTGGGTGAGACAATTGTGGAAGTCATTAATGAATATACTGAAAAGAAGGGGACCCAGTATAGAACTCTGGGTTACTCCAGTATTAGTATTGATAAAGGAGGAGGAGGACTGCTGCCAGATACATGATTGTTGCCTATTACTGAGATAGTTGTGGAACCATTGAAGGTTGGGAGGAGAGATGCTGAGGTTGGAGAGTTTAGTGAGTAGGAGGGTGTGGGAGATTGTATTGAATGCTTTTGACAGATCAAGAAACAGTGCAGAGACTATAAATCCTTCATCCCAAGCTCAGGGTTGGAAGGGTGGCCTAATGGTTAAGGTGTTTGCCATACAAACACAAGGTGCAGTGTTTGAGTCTCACAAGGGATAATTGACTAGGTTTAAAATGGCTCGCAAGGGCAGTTAGCTTAGTATGAACCTATAACCTATATTTACTGTGTCTAGGAAAGAAATGAGAGTGGTGTAGATGCTGTGTCCTGGCCTAAAGCCATGTTGAGTAGAGGAAAGGAGATGATGTTTAGTTAGATGGTTGAGGAGCTGAATGTGAATGCAATTTTCAAGTATTTTAGATATGGGGGAAAGAATGGCAATAGGTTGGAAGTTTGAAATGTCAGAGTTGTGTCCTCCTTTATGTAGAGGGAGGATATAAGCCTTTGTCTAGATGTCTGGAATGAGTGATTTGTCAATGGACCTATTGATAAGAATACGATGGGGTATGCTGTGGAGGAGGCTGATAGTTGTAAGTATTCTGCAGGTAGGTTATCTGGTGCATTTCATGTTTTGCTGCATTTGAATCATATCTTTGCCCACTCTAGATGCAAAACCTAACTCTAGGCAGAGTACAGAGAATGGTTTTCTCATTTGCATTCCAAACAAGCTAAATGCTTTGTCAAGACTGAAACTAAAAAAAATGTGTCTATATCACCAAATCAAAAAGACCGGAAAGCGAACGGCTTTAACATCGAAAATGCCATTCATCGAGGTGTTTATTGTGACATTGCAGTACAGTGAAGATCAGAAAATTTGCCCTTTCCTTACTTTAGTGCGATCTCCAGGTTGGTATATATAATTAGCGGGGGGGGGGGGGTGTAAGAGTGACTTCAATGAATGGCATTTGCCATGTTAAAGCCGTTCGCTTTTCAATGCTTTTGATTTGGTGATATAGATCCCAAAAAAAACAATTAATATGTTTAAAAGAAATGGGCAGTAGCCTTACCAGCTCAATATGGCTACTCTCTCTCTCTCTCTCCCCCTCTGAGTTCATGTGCTTTTTCATCCCCTTGTTTGGGTATTACTTAAACCATATCTGTCTCTCTCTCTCTCTCTCTCTCTCTCTCTCTCTGGTCTGTATGCTTCTCAGCTGTTTCAGCTCAGCAGTTAGCTGAGCTTCTGAATAGCAATTGGATATCATTGTCATAACAGCTAGCCAAATAATGAAATAACTGGAGACACAGAAAAAAAAACATAGCAGCAGAAGTTAAACATTTTATTAAATTGTAAGTTATGTTCTCTTTATAGACAGTGGAAAACCAAATACTTTTAATTCATTTCAGAATTTATAGCACCGATCACACTTTTTTGGATTGTGAAAAGCAGGGGTCACATCATAAAAATCAGAAAAATTAGCTTTTAAATGCCTGAAATCATAAATTTCCAAATAAACACTACATCTGAGAGGTCTAAGGTGAACCAGTGTTTTCACTGGCAAAAGCATACCATTAAAAACATTTTTGGCCTCTCCTCATGGGGAGAAGGGGGTTGTAGGGCAATGTATAGAGGCAGACCTGGTAAACTGATAGAGAAGACACTCATTGCCCAAGTGTCTTGCTTTGGGCTCTAGAACAGAATGTCTGGTACATTCCACTTGTGTGCAGATTCCAAAAAGATGCCTTTATAACATCCATTCATATCAATTTGCTTGAATTCTGCTCAGCTGATCTGCCAATGCATTCTACTGAGATGGGGTGTGCAGGGTTCTGAGGGTCATGCCTGATTGCAGAGCTGTTTCCTATGCTTGCACAACCAGCCTGTGATGGATAACTGCATCTCTCCTTGTTTGTTTATGTATTACATCAGTATGGTTTTGTCTGTTATCTGGTATTAAGACCCCATGGTTTTTAGATCAGGTTAAAAGCCCTGTGTGCCAGAACTGCTGCCATCATTTCATGATGCTGATAGACCTCTTTACTAGGTTTTGGTCCAAGGATCCCTACACTCTGAGGCTAGTTGTGTGAACTCCCATTGTAATGTACAAGGCACCTGTATTTAAAATATGATTCTTAGATACCTACTTAAAGTGTATACTTTGATTCAGCTGCACTTGAAGATACCACCATAAGTGCAAGAGAGCAGGGGGATGTTCTCCTATAGAGGGAGAGTGTGTGCTGTGTCAAACACTTCTGAGATACCATTATTATTCCATCATGTGAAATCTTGCTGGAGGGACCATAAAATGGTCGATAATAGGCATCCTGGGATCTTTAGAAACTCTATTGCTGAAACGTGTTTACTCCTTGCCATCTGTTGGAAGAACTGAGTCAGGATATCCACCCTGTCCTGGCATGTACCAGTCGCCATCCTTCAGATACAGGGTAACCATTAGGGCCTGGGGAAGCAGGAGGATAAGTAGCATTAGAATTTTGAACTTTGTCACTCTTAGGGATTTGTTTAGCATTGACAGGTCCAAGATGGCATACAAGGTCCATATTTTCTTAGTGCTAAGAACAGTCTTGAGTAAAAGCTTGGGCCTCTTCTCCCTTTGACACTCCTTATATTGCCTTTTGCTGGAGTATTGATTCCAGCAGAGAGTATATCAAATTCCTTTGACCTTTGGGCACTGGTTAGATTCTGTGAAGTTTTTGGACTGATAGGAACTGAAATCTGTATCCATGAGATATATAGTATTCAACACCCATCCATCTCTTGTAAATGTTTTCCAAATTTTTTGAGAATAGAGCCAGCCAGCCTCAGATTCTTGTGAGGTTCTGCATGGTACAAAGGGGTTTTAAGGCTGGGATGTGGTTTGGACTACTGTGGAAAGCATACCTCCCAACCGTCCTGAATAACTCGTTTTTTACCGATTTTTGGGGTCCAAATACTGGGGTGCCATGAGTCCCGAGTGGCACCCCTCTATTTCTGACTTTTACCAGCTTTAGTTTTCATTTTATTTTTCAATTTTCCCCCATTTCTTATTTTGAGCTGACGTCATCACGTGCACGATGATGTCAGCTCCGTCAGGACTTTCAGCCTGTTGGAATTGAGCTCAAGGGCTCATTTCCGGCTTTCCCCATGATCTGTTGCAAGTGGTTTATTTGTTTTCAGAAACAGGTGGAAGTGCTTGGAACTGTTTCTTAAGCTCTTTTCTCAAATGAGCGCACTTTGTGGCTTCTTTCAGCCAGTTCACTTTGGAGGTGTTCAGAAACGTTTTGGAAGGAAGGAATAAGATTTCACAGGTAGGATTATGTCTGGCAGTAGGGTGTGTGTGTGTGTGTGTGTGTGTGTGTGTGTGTGTGTGTGTGTGTGTGTGTGTGTGTGTGTGTGTGTGTGTGTGTGTAGGATTACACTGTGAAGCTGTACATATCCAAGCTGTTCAACCAGTTCCAACTTCCATGAGACATCTGTTAAAAGTTTCATGTAATATTTTGTACTAATGTGTTGTGTGGGATGGCACTTTCATTCACTAAATTGCCGCTAATAGTTTAATAGCATGTTTTGTATCCTTAGGACCAAATCTTGCAATAGATCAATTTAATTGTGTAGAATAGCATAACAAAAAAATCAACCTTAACCTGTAAGTCAAATATTAGATTTATTTACTGAAGAATATATAATTGCAAAATGTAGACAAATACATTACAGAGTTATATGGAGTTTGCTACTCAATTCAAGATAGAAGAAAATACAGAAATTAGGTTGATGTATTTCAGCCATATAAATCACAAATCACACCTAAATAATGCTGCCTGCTGAATTCCATTTGCCTTTAACCAGAGGTGGTCCAGTTCCACATTTCAATTTAAAGGTTTAGTGCTTTTAGTGTTTTTTTTTCTAAAGAATGCTCTAAGTTAACTTTGTTACAATCCTAAATTACAGACTATTGAATCAAGGCAGTAGGGCCCAAGCATGGCATAATTTTCTATCTCATTTATAATTCTTCTGTAACACCTTGCTTCTATTTGACACCATGGCTACCTACTTCTTGGATTCAGTTGACTATTCTTAAATAAGGTTAGATTCTGTACAATTGTGATTCAAGCCAATGCTAGTACAACTTGAATAATTGTACAGTGATCTTTTTGTCAGTACCTATCATTCATGAACTCATGTAATAATCTTTAAAGGAAGTGTAAAATACAGCGTTGGCCTTATGATACAAACATTAACCAGATTCCAAGAGTATTTATACTGTCTGTTGGATTGCTGCTTAGGGAATATTACCTCTTCTGAAAATAAAGCAGTATTTTCATTGCGTATACATTTAGCAAAGACAACACAAATGTAACATTTGTTATTAGAGTGTAGTCATTGTGTGTGTGTGTGTGTGTGTGTGTGTGTGTGTGTGTGTGTGTGTGTGTTTGTGTGTGTGTGGATTTCTTTGCCAAATTATTGCTATTTCCTATCACATTCATTAGAAATTATCAAGATAAAGGGAACAGTTATAGGTTACGAGATAATGCAAGGAAATTAAAATAAAGTTTTCTCAAATGAATAATTTCTCCTTAATGTGGGCAGTACTTTCAGTTACTCCTAGGGAAATTAAATATTTAAAGGAAATGTTACATATCCAAATAAAAAAATACACCATGCAGAATCAGTTCAAAGCTATTTATTATGGCAAATACAGAAGCATATATTGACAAGAATAACTAAGAAGGTTGGGTTACCTGCTGAAACCTGTTTTTTTTTGCCTATGTTTGGTCTCTTCTGGCTTCTTTTTTGACTTCCTTGTCTCTATATTTGCCATAATAAATGGTTTTAGCCTGATTCTGCACAGTAATTCTGTTTTTTTACTTTGGATATTTGGATTTGCTGAGTGCACACTTGCATTTCTGTGGAAGCTTTCATGAGATTGGGGTGCGTAAATGTTAAATAGACAACCAATGAAAGTTGCTTATAAAATGTGTACTGTGGTATTTTAGGAAAAAAAACTTCAGGTTAAGTAAGAAGGTACAGATCTCTGAGGTGGTACAATAATGATAACTGCAGTACTTAATCTATTTCTCAGCAGTGATGACATTTACTTAATTTTAATTTATTCATTTGGTTATCACTGCAGGATTAAATTCATTAAATAATGACAGGCATTTGAATTTCAGACTTCATATTCTTCAGAAAATAAATGGTAACACAAAACCTTTTATTCTAGCAATTTTCTAAGTTTATAAGCTCAGTATTTGACATTTGTCCCTATTTTGGGGCTGTCCAGGTTTTTTGTGCTAAGAATTGTATTCCTCCTTTATTGGCTTTGTCCAGGTTTTTTGTGCTAAGAGGTTGAGAGCTATGGTGAGAAGTGAAATCTGAATTTGTATTCCCCCATTATTGGCTTTGTCCAGTTTTTATGTGCTAAGCGGTTGAGAGCTATGGTGAGAAGTGAGAACTGAATTCACTAAATGATAGCCACTTAAGTTTCAGTCTTCCTGTCTTTCAGGAAACTGCTGATTTGGCATAGTGGTATGTTGTTCTGACTGTAGTGCATATGGTCCTGGGTTCAAGACTTGCCAGTGAAATGCATGGTGGTAACACAACATTTTATTCTAGCAACTTTCCAAAATCATACAAGCAACATTTAAAATGTGTCCCTAGTTTTTGGCCTTTTGTTAGTGCATTGTGCTGTAAAATGTAAAAATAAAATCCAAATAATCATTGTAGAAGTAAAGCAGTATGCACACATTAGTGTTTATGGTAAATGGGGCGAAATAGCCAGGTAATGGGACATTGGAATGGCTGCAGGTGGACTCTGGTGCCATATTTTGGTTGTCTGTTCTTCAGTTTGCTTTTTAAAGTTGGTATCCCACAATTCCTTTTGAGTGGGTGGGGTTACATAATTATGTATGCAAATTATATGTTAATCAACATACAGATTTGTACCTAATTTTCATGGGCTTTGTCCAGATTTTTGATGTTTCCAGTTTGGGAGGTATGGTGGAAAGTGAAGAGAGAAGCACGGCATAGTCAAAGCTGCTCCCTGTCTGTGCATCACCCCTGAGGGCTCCCGTACTTCCCTTTGCAATTGCATTGCCACCTCCTGTTTTGAAATACAGTCTTTCCTTTTGTCAGTTTTTCTTTACCCTAATGGCAATAGCTGAACCAGTGCTTAGAGGGGGAGTTTCTCTTGTATTTAAGCATGGGAGGCTGGAGCAGTTGTTTATCTGATTTGATTAGAGAGGTGCATTGCTAGTAGACCTGATTAATGGTGGGAGGGTGTTCCATAGTTTTGCAATAGTAAAGGAGTACAGCAACTGACCGGCTGAGGGGTTTGGTTTTTCTACGTTTAGGAGCAGTTGATTATTGGAGCGGAGAGGTCTATTTAGATGATACTGAGTAAGAAGAGAAGAAAGAGCAGAGCAGTTTGATAGCTTAAATATAAACTTGTGTGCAGTGGTTAATTGAATGTATGTAAGATGATGTGGGAGTTCCAACCGATTTAGTGGGCGTAATGAGGAAAAATGATGAGATGAATATTTTGCATTGGTTACAAATGTAGCAGTTTTATTGTAGCATGAGTCAAGTTTGGATTTCAGAGAGGACTGAATATTGACAAGGAGAGAGGCACCATAAAGAAGGGATGGTAGCAAAAAGGAAGTGGCTAGGGATAGTTTTGCGGAGTGGTTGAGGAAGTATTTGTGTCTATAGAGGATGCGCAGTTTTTGATGTGTTTTTTTTATATATTAGTATGAATATGCAGGTCAAATGTCAGGTTTTCATCTATGATGATATCTAGTAATTTTGTATTTGGTACAACCTTAATGATAGTGTTATTTTGAGCATAAATGGTGAATTCTTCCTTGTTTAGGGACGTGTTTTTTTTTAGGGCAAAAAGTAATTGTTTAGTTTTGTTGGGGTTTAGGGTGAGATGATTATTGGTCATCTACATTTTGGTAGAAGTTAGGGCACTTTGGGTGAGTTGCTGGTTCAGATGAGGAACTGGCAGCACAGATGACGGTTGAGTCAACTGTGTATTGGATGGCAGTACCTTGACTAAGAGTGGTATGGAAGTTGTTGATAAAAATTCTGAAAAGAAGGGGCCCTAGTATGGATCCTTGGGGAACACCTGTGGTTATGTTAAGGAATGGAGAGAAAGATTGTTGCCACTTGTTTGACTGTTGCCTATTTGTGAGGTAGTTTGAGAACCAGTCTAGGGTTGGGGTGAGATACATATGTTAGAGAGTTTAGTGAGAAGAAAAGAGTGGGAGACCGTATCAAAGGCCTTAGAAAGGTCAAGAAAGAGAGAAGAAACAATTTTCTAGCATCTTGGGCTCGGTTAACTGTGTCCAAGAAGGATATAAGAGCTGTTGTAGTGCTGGAACCCAGTCTAAAACCATGCTGAGTGGGAGAACGGATTTGGTTATGAAGCAGATAATGAAGAAGTTGAGTGTGAATCCATTTTTCCAGGATCTTTGAGATGGGTGAGAGGATGGCAATAGGTCAAAAGTTGGAAACATCTGTGTTGTTGCCTCTTTTATGAAGAGGGAGAATATATGCTTTTTTCCAAAGTATGGGTACATGGACTTCTGAATAGAGAATAGTCAGAGGCATACTGGTATTGTGCCATCCTGATATTAGGTATTTTTTTCCCCTGTGTGTGTATTCTCACTTTCACCCCCCTCCTCCACCTAGGAGAATGACTCCACTGTGTTTTTTGCATTCACAACTGTACATGTGCACCATCATCAGTTATCTTTAGCTCCCTCCTTGTAATTTATCTGTCTTAATATGGGCCCTCAGCCACTAGCAGGGTTTTTTACACAGGTAAGAAAAATATGCCTTCTGGTTAAGGGAGGGGAGGGAGCGTTAACAAGACACACTTACCCCTCTTCTCCACAGACCCCTTTGATCCCAAATCACTTATTACATCATTTATACATAGAATTTTAATGAACACAATCATGACAATTTCCAAAATTTTCTTGGATTCTGTAGAACTATTCTTATTATTTCTAAACTCTCCTCCTCCCCAATGTTAACTGTAGTAAAAAAAAAACAGTCTGACTGCCAACCCCACATTTGTCTGCTCTAATGTCAAAAACATGACAGTTATATAGACTAACTGCTGAACTGATACACATGAAACCGCACTGGCCACCATATACATTTCACCGGAAAATGTAATTTTGAATAATTGATTTACTGGTAATTCAGCAGTTGACCTAGATGAACATCTTTCCTATCCCCTAAAACAAAACATGTAGAACGTGAATTATACTAAGATTTAATGTTCTTCTAAATTTGCAGTGATGTCTGCTGTAGTGCTGCTACTGAAATACTAAACATTACTTAGAAAAAAATCTTTCCTCTTTGCTCTAATGACCTCTCTTGCTAGAGTTAAACATACTCACAAGTCTGTATAATCACTTATGACTTGTGAATCTTTTTTAGAGCCTGTCTTTTTGTTTTAGTTTTGTGCCCATAAAATCATTGTAAATTTCAAAAAACAAGTTAAACTTTTTAACTGTCAACATTGTTTCTTGAATCTGTGTAAAGGAATTCAAAGCCTACTATAATTCACATTTTAATATGATTGTAATTTTGTGGTATGTAAGATGCCTGTTTCATGACCCCACTGAATAGTTTTATATGCTTTTTCAGAAAATGTTAAATATTATTGTTTGTGTAGTTGAAGTGCAGAGTACATCTTTCCCACTGCTCACTTGGCTGAATTAAAAGTTAAAATGGTTTCAGATTTGTTACTTTGGTTGTAGTAGATTAATAGTAGTGTACTAAGGTTCAGTGTAGAGCAATTTAGACATAGAAAGAAGAAACCAACATGATTGAAAAGACATACTTGAACTGGCAGTTGTCCCAATTCATGGGTTAATACTAGGCTATAAGTCTGGTGATCATTACAAGCCTATGCAATAACCAGAAGTTAGAATCAAACTCTGTACCTTATATCTCTGAGGCAAAAAATTAGCCCATTATGTCAAATCCTCAATAAATGGAAGTGCAGCATTCTAAAAGCAGTGTTACAGCAGATATAGTAGTATGCAGCAATTCAGTTAAGAAGTACATGATCAGGTCTAGGAAGCAGAAACTGATCTAAAGCAAGTAACACTGACAAAGGTTGCTATATGAGTTTGCTAACTGTTGTCAGTTTAGGATCTGTTCTAACAAATACATAAGCTAATGCTAACTATGGTGGGAAGTATTGTGACCATAGAAAATGGAAGTGGTAACCCGGAGGTCACCAATCTATGCTGCCAGTTTCACTTGTTAAGGACACTAACATGCACAGTTAAACATGCTGATTCCCTCAGAAGCAAAAGAAGAAAAGAAACACAAACTAGCAAAACTGAAGTGGTTTAGGGCTGTTTTCTGATGATTTGTAAGAAGCTCTGGCACTGACTTATGATACCTTACAAATAAACTTGGTTGATTGTAATAGATTCATAGATTCACAGATTATTACTAAGCTAATGACCCAGGGTGGCCTTTCTAAGCCTGGCCAAGTTTTCCCAAAAGAATAAAGATATCTTTTATCCAAACAGGACATTGAGGGCCAGGCATTTATAAGCTACCTCTGTCCATAATGGACATGGGTGCCACGCATAGTGTAAATTTCCTATTCCCCATCCACTGGTCTAGGCTGAGCTTAAACTGAGTAATAGGTGAACTCAGCTTCACATAGATGGGAAGCCTGTTCCATAAGAGGGGCAGTCTCTGTGATACATATCTGTCTCTCCAGCATGTTCTGTTTAAGTCACAGACAAAATTCGGGTCCCTAGACCTTGTATTTCTGGTACTGTTTGACTTACAAATATACAGGGGATTCATAAGTGTGGGTTTGTGGATACTTTGTAAGCCAGGCATAGATCACCCCTCAGCAATCTATAGGAGACTGAATAGAGGGAAAGGGCTTTAAGGTGCTCTGCATAAGGTAGGTTTTCTATGCCTTTTGTTCTTTTTGTAAGGAACCTCTGAGGTTGCTGTAGTCATGACATAAGCCTGGTCAGGTACATACCAAAGGGAGCATTGTACTCTATAATTGGTCTGATAAGGGTGGAGTACAGTGGGGTGGTGACCTCTTTGGACCCAGATGCCATGCCCATATTTATAAGTTGCACAATATAAAAGAATTTCCTCACCACTGTGGCCACATGGTGGTTGAAGGTAAGGCTACTGTCTACCTGTGCACCTAGATCCCTGGACCACTGGGCCAATTTTTTGGGGCATATTATTAACATGGTAATTAGCCTGGATGATTGACTTCCCAAAGAGTACACTTATGCATTTCTTAGCTTGAGTTTAAGACCATGGCTTTGGCACCATTTGTTAGTCAGAGGTAGGCCTTCTTGAAAAATGCTAGTGTCTGCAGGGGAGTTGCTGATAACCCCCAGCTTGCAATTATCTGCAAACTTAGTCAGCCATAAACCTTCAGCATTTGCTTACATTTCAGAGAAGTAGATGTCAAAAAGGAGGAGGCCCAGTACCAAGCCACGGGGTACTCAGCTAGTGACTGGCCTCTTGGTGGAGGTGGCCTCACTTATTTTGACCTCCTCCGTCCTATCAGTGAGCCAGTTGGTTATCCAGTAGATGATAAAAGGGTTTATATTTAAACTAGTGAGCTTTTCTATAATGGGGTATTGTATGAAATGCCTTGGCCAGGTTGAGGTAAGCTGTGTGCACAGTCTTGCCTTCATCCAGTGCTTTGATGACCCTCTCAAAAAAGTCCACCAGATTTAATAGTCACGACCTTCCTTTACTAAGAATGAACTGTGATGTGTCCAGCATTTGCAGGTTACCTATGTCCTCATTTATCATGTTTGTCGTGATTCTTTCCATGGTCTTACATATGAGGCTGGTCAGACTTATGGGCCTGTAGTTACCCAGATCAGTATTTGGACCTGCTTTGTGCAGGGGAATGACTGTAGCTTGGACACAAAACCTGACTGTAGGCTCCAATTGAAAAGTGATTCAAGTGGAGCAGAGAGTCATGCTTCATGCTATTTATTAAACATCCTGAGATGTTATCAGAGCCTATCAATGTGGCGTTTTTTGCCTTGGAAGGTGCATTAATGACCTGTTCTCTAGTAATGGTTGGGGGATTGTATTATGTGGTATTTCCTTTGGACTATGAGAGGTGGAGTGGGGGAGAAATTTGAACTGAACCTGTCAGTGAAAAGGTTGGCAATGGCCTCCGGTTCACGGTGGGTAATGCCATTTACAATGAGTTCTGTGCATTGTTGCATATTTTCCCTGAGGTTACAGACATAGCTGTAGAAAGCTTTGTGGTTTTCTTTTGCCTGAGAAGCTATTTGTTTTCATCAAGTTTAGCCCTTGAAGTATTAATTAATCCTCTTGGCTACCTGTTTAGATAGGTTAGGGAGGTTTAGTATGTATGGCTTTGTTCCTCCTATGCTTGGCCAAGATTTTTTTCTTCTGTTGTACAACCAATTGATACTGTGATTTGACTAGGGTGGCTTGCTTTTTGAGTTTGTCTTGTTCTTAATATGAGTGAGCACAGCTTGCTCTATACAGCTATTAATATGACTATAGAGATATTGCAAATAGCTCAGCGTATGCTATGGTTCTTACTGGGTTTGGAAATACTTGGAATTTAGCCAAGGTGTCACTTAGTAGAGAGAGGTTAGCCTTGGAATAGTTCCTAACGGTTTTTGGTTTCCCTGGATCCCCTGATTTAATTTTTATTTTAAGCAATACTGCCTTATGGTCAGTTCTGACAAGTGAAGACATTACATTGGGTGAAGAACATTGCCCCCCTCCACCCATGTTCCTGAATATAAGGTCAAGGAGGTTTCTACCCCTGAAAGGAGAATAGAGCCACTATTCCAGGATGTTGGCATTGCTACAGTTTAGGAATTGCTGGACTTTTGCATTAGAAATGGTGTAGTATTCCCAGTCTCTTGAGGGGTAATTGAAATCCTCCATGAATTTCATATTGGGTTGAATGGTGAGGGACTTAAGAACATTGAAATATAGGTAGTATGTGATTCCTGGGACATCAAAGGGGGACCTATAGGTTGCAAGGATATGGTACAAGATCCCGTTTATGGTGAGTTGCATATGTATGAGTTCCAGTGGGTCATACACTTTAACTGGTCTGGATGTGAGGTTAGTTTTAATGTAGACTGAGACTCCTCCACCTTTAGTTTCCTCTTGTGAAGTAGCTGGTCTAAAGGTGTGAAAGGCATTCTAACTTTGCATTGATGAGGTACTCTCTGCAACTTTAAACCATGTCTTCATTACTACACAGATGTCTACACTCTGCAGGGAGAAGAAGGCTTGTAGGGAGTGGAGTTTCTTGTTACAACTTCTAGCACTAAGCAGTACCACCTTCAGATATTCCTTCATTGGATCAGTTAAGTCAGGAGGTCTATCAGTTTGACATTATCTAAAAAAGGCACTATAGGGGCGGAAAAGCTCTTTACCAATATCCGAAAGCCTAGAGTGGATAAGTGGTGTCCATCCCTGGCAAAGCAGGGTAGCCTGTCAGTCATGTCCTCCCTGGCTGTCAAATATTATATCCCCTTGGACTTGACACCAGAAGCTAAGCCAATTGTTAAAATCAATAATTTTCTGTTGGTATCATTTTATCATCCTTGGATAAGGTAGTATGCTGCTCAGTTTTAGGCTCATACCTGCCTGAGACAAATAATCAGTGAGCTTGATCATGTCTCGCTTAATATACTGAAGGGAGGAATGTCTCAGGTCATTAACATCAACTTGAACTATGACAGAGTCATACTGGTACCTGTGGTTCAATGACCTGAGTGCCTGTGCAACTTGATACATCCTAACAGCTAACCATGCCTCTCTCTTTACTCAGTCTGCTGAGGGGGGCATTGGTGTGCCTCACTATAAACAATCACCAATGACCAGGAAATGTGGCTGTGCATTGATTTGCCTTAAGGGCTTAGCAATAGAGGCAATGGATACAGTATTACTATGTATAGCTGTGGGTGGTGTTTTAATGGAGTGTTTATGCGATGGCTGAGGACCCATTTTTTAACTGTGATGAGCAGGAGGTATTAGTGTTTTAGGAAGGTTACCTGTGAGTAAGTAGTTTTATGTGTAGGGTATTTACCCTGTGCAGTAAGCATGGTGCAAGTGTCACTGACAACCTCTATAGGATTAGTGTTGGTTGTATGAGACAACTTTGCCTCCATTGTTAAAGTGTATTTACACCTCTTGCATACTTTCTGTTTTATTAAGAATAAGTGGATTGTCAATGTACGAGGCATTTGCAACAATGGCTCAGCATACCCATCTTAACCAGACTGGCCACAGAAGGAGTTGGGAAGTACATACCATGGCTACTGATCTACTAGGGAGGATTGAGGGAAATTTAAATATTGAATACATACATACATACATACACACATACATACAAATATTTCAAGCATGGGCATTAATGCCCTTCTAGCTTGCCAAGATGAATGAATAGGTTAATAAGACAAGGGACTTGATGAGCAATGTACAGCTATGCACAAACTAGATGTTCTAGTACTTAAAAAAACTGTCTAGGCAATAAAGGTATTTTAGGGGAAACTTACATTAAGAGAGATTGGTGTCTACACAGATTCAAAGAACTAAGACACTTTTAGAATAACAGACACAATAAGCCTTCAACCTGCAATTCCCAGCTCAGAAGGGTGTAGGCTATTCTCTCCTGCCACAAGAGTGTGGACCTCAAACCTTCCTAATGTAAAATAACTGTTTTGGATGCCAAGTCCTTAATTCAGGACGAAAACACTTAAATAACAAGCACAATAAGCCTTCCCCAGTGATTCCAAGCTCAGAAGGGTGAAGGCCACCCTTTCCTTCTGCAAGAGTGTAAACCAGAAACCTTCTTAATATAAAATAACTATTTTGGAGCTTAAATGCTTAAACCAGAAGTAAAGCATGTTTAGAATGACAGACACAGTAAGTCTTCAACCAATTCCAAAGGTGTAAGCTGCATGTCCTTTACAGGAGTACAGACCACAAACCTTCCTTATGTAAGATAAGTAATTTGGAACACAAATGCTTAAATCAGGACTAAGAGGCTTAGAAAAACAGGTACAATGCAATCAGGCTACTAACAAGCAGTAATAAATGCAACAGATTAAATTAAATTGTATACTTTAAGAACTCAAATAAAGTAAAAACAGCTTAATAAAATGCATGTTTAGTAAGTGGGAAGGTAGAAAACAGAAGATAATTCAAGTTTAAGAGACTAAGTGGGGCGAGGGCTTCCCAGATGATCTCTCAGTTCTCATTAGAATGAAGTGATGAGATGTGACTGGGAGGAGTGCCCAAAATCAAATTTATAGCTCAGGTGGGCAACTCAAAAGCCACCAAGTTTAAAACCACAACAACAGCAGGGCAGGTAGCTGGGGAAAAATAAATGAAGAGAGAGAACAGCTATAATCAGGCAGGTCAAACAAGCACTACAACTAAATAAAGATGCTACTAAATCCATCCATTCATCCACAACCCCTTTTTCTCATTTTTGCATATGGGGTCGGGGTATCACTTTAAATATTTGTAGTTAAATGAGGAATGCTATTTCTCATTCCTCCTATTAATTAGCTGGATGCTGTTCACTGTCTGCAAAAGAATTATTATCTAACTGACTCTAGCCAAGACCTTGTAAAACTCCAAAAACAACAAAAAACCAAAATGCAATATAAAAAAGATAAAAAAAATAGAAATAGCCAACCAAACCTTAACTGAGTATCTCCAATCAAAAATTAAATGCTGACAGAGATCAGCAATAGCCAGGCAGAGAACAGCAAGTCAAACAAGCACTAATGACACTAACAGCAAACTGGCAATACAAGCTAGCAGGAAGAGACTGGTTACAGTCAGAGGTCATATTTTGGCTAGTGAGTTCTGAAAGAAAGGATGTATTGTCTTTTACTGACCATAATACTTTAATTGGTTGTCTAAAGGAAAAAAAAACACTTGATTTAGAAGCCTGCAACAGACAAAATGACCTCATATCAATAGGCCTTCCAGAATGGAGGTCTTACAAGTTATAATATATTTAACAAATGTATTACAGAGTATATAGAATCCGGTGGGCTCATCTTCTGAAATACCATCTTCCTTGACCCATTTACATCAAGCTCATATGCCACCAAAAGAGGGTAAGATTCTGTGAGTAACTAAAGCACATAAAATAGCTACTTGTTCTATGGTCCTTGGTTGATTTACCTCACAAAGTAGACATTAAAAGTTTTTTGGTTTATTCCTTGTACTATATGGAAATTATGTTAATTTCATTCTCTGTGAAATTATGCATGGATTGATATCACTGTCATGAATTATGTTTGAATAAATTGTTGTGGGAGTAGCAGAGTGGTGAAGCAGTTATTGTTACAATCTCATAATGCTTGGTTCTCCATCTGGGGTCTCTTCTGTACAGATTCTGCGATTTCCCACTGTGATCAGACAGTGGGTGCCCTGGTTTCCTCCCACATCCCAATAAGCAGTGTGCCAACTACTGGTCCTTCAAACTACTTGCAGGTTTGCATGCCACATGTGAGTGTGTGTGTGTGTGTGTGTGTGTGTGTGTGTGCGTGTGTGTGTGTCCTGTGCTATACTGGCATCCTATGAGGGTTTAGTTTCTCTTTGTCTTGTAGTCCCTGGGCATTGGGATATGCTGTGGTTCCCCTGTGGTCCGAGCTAGACAAAGTGGGTAATAAGAAAGACAAAGTGGGTAATAAGAAAGAATGAATGAATGAATGAATGAATGAATGAATGAATGAATGAATGAATGAATGAATGAATGAGTGAGTGAAAAAGCAGGATAAGAGTTAGCATTGTGAGGCCCCAAAAAGTGTACACTTCTAGTCTAAGTATCACCCTGTCACTGCCACCCCTCCTAAGCAACCCATATCTCATGCCATAGAACTTTAGGAATAGCACACATAGACTGAACTGTAGCTACAATGCTCTTACAATTTTTCAAGCCTGTGTACCACACTCAGCTGATCTCACAAAGGGAGATTGTCAGTGACTGGCATTTAACTGCAATGAAGAGAGGCATTTAGCTGCAATGAAGAGACATTACAATACCCTATGTATAAGGCTGACCTTAGGTGATATTGTGCCCTAGGAAAAGGATTCCATTGTGCCCCTATTACTTATGGCTTCACCCCTGCACACATCCTGCAGTACTCCTCCCATTTTCCCCCAGTCTCAGGCTCCCCACACTGTGTACAATAATTTTCTCTTCCTTTTCTCACATCTCACAATTTGCCTTATCTGTCAGCTTTTTCAAGAATCCACAGCTTTCTATAGCTTTTGAAATTTACAGCATTTTCATGCAGTGATGGTTTGAACAAAACTTATGATTAAGGAAAAAAATTCAGGGTTGCTGTTCAACTTTACTGTTCATTGCAACCTTTTGAAACACCTTACCTGGCCAAAACAGCAGAGTAATAGCTATATAGGAAATAACTCTATTAAGCCTGGAGAAGCCATAGGGTTATTGATGCCCTTAGGTTCATTTCTAAGCATTTTTCCAAACTTTTGATTCAGTGGTGGGCTAAACCAAAATCACGAGTAAGAAAATAGTTTCAGTCTTATAGTCTTATTTTTCTCCATCCAAGAAAGATGTAACTTTTACCCCAAAGCTTATTGTTCAAAGATGACAAAATAGTACTTCAAAATAAACTAGCAAGACAAATGTTTCAGAGGATACTGTAATCTTTGGAATACTTCTTGCCCCCTTCCCCAGACAAAAATAAGACAGTCACTGTCTGTCCATCCTTCTGGTTTTAGACTGAGATGAAAATAGAGGTTCAAATGGATACAGTCATGTATTTCAACTAACTTCTGTCATACATATACATATGTGCCTCCTCACTCCTCAATCCTACCCGCAAAGGCAGCTACCTGCATATGTGCCTGATGTGTAATTGTGAGGAAAGTGGAAGAAATAATGATCACATTGAGGTAGGTAGGTATGTAGATAGGTAAATAGGAATACAGTAATATATTCCAACTTGTTTCTCCTGGACAGTTCACTGCCTCAGTACAAGCTATAGTGACCAATGTAACCTTCATTGCATACCTCTGAGATCTGTGAGAAAAGTAGAAGAAACAATGATTGCACAGTCTCCAGACTCAGCAAAAACAATAATGACACCTTGTGCACACCTCTGAAGTTCTGTTGTGAGGAAAATTAAAGAGGTAATGACCATGGCATCCCCAGCCCCCTCACAAGCCACAGAAACCTTCTGTACACACCTTTCAGCAGGGCTGGTTATAGAATGGGTGCAGCTGAGGGCAGAGGCCACCATCAATACCATGTCAAAATCCATTTATACAGGCCGGGGTGTGGGGCTACCAGATTCTAAAAGCTCTAAAGCTCTGAATGTTCCGTGATGCATTTTATTCATTATATTTGAAAGATAATTACTTGTTAACTGCATTTTATTGCTACCTAGATTAGTTATGCCTGTACACAAGATTACTGAGTGTCTGCACATATAAAGATCACACTGCATGTTCACCTTCAGGGAAACAGGAGGAATGCCATTTGACCTACTGCATGCCTCTGAAGTGCTTGAAGAAAACAGAGCATTTGGATAGACACAGACGCAGACACACATTCACACACGAGCACACACGCTCACACACACACACACACACACACACACACACACACACACACACACACACACACACACACACACACACACACACACACACAGATGGTATGTTGATTTCACCCAGAAAAAGTCTGAGCCAAGAATTCAGTCAGAGCAAAGCGGTGTGAAATGGCAATGATACACACTGTGGCAATGATCAGTTGCTTTCACACACACATATTCCTTTCCTAACAAACCACTAAAGGTAGCCTCATGCCATGTGTAAGGTATGTGTTTGTGATGGTAAGTGAAGGAAATTGTGGTTCACTTGTTACTCTTAAATATACTGCAACTACGCCTCCCCCACACAAGCATCATGGCAGTCCCAATGGTATTTGTGATAGAAAGTGAACGATACTATAGCCAGCTTGTTATTCTCACAACTTAGTCCCTCTCCCACAGAAAAAAATACTAGTTTTACACTCACTTCCACTCCAAATCAGTGACTGTTGTTTAGCAGTTGTCAGGAGTAATGCACACTTGTCACTGTCTCTGATTTCACACAATGGCCCAGATTTTTGCCTCATCTTTTGCCCAGTCAATTACAAACATTTTGATTTGCAGGTAAATCATTCAGGATTACATTCAACAATGCCAGATATTAAAATTTTACACTTTTTGTTGTCCAAAAAAAACATGAATGTTGATGCAAAACATGTTATTCTATTAAAATTTAGGTGAATTAAAATAATATTTAAAAATGTTCCTGATTTTGAGCCTTTATTCTGCTGCTATTTTGATTTTGGCCAGAATTCTTTAACAAAGAAGTTTGGAGTTATAGTATCTTGTGCTCTGCCAGTATTTATAAAACTCTCTGAAAGACAAAACCATCCTTAAAGATCAGATGGATATGTTCTTGAAATCCCATGCACCCAATGAGATTGGTTGCTATTTGCTGCAGATCTCTAGCGCTTATCTCGTTCATGTTCATTCATTGATTATCGTCTTTCTCTTAACAGGAATATATTGCTAAATTGCTTAGGATAAAGTGCATAATCAGGGAATAAATTATCTTTTTTGTGCTTTCCTCGTCATTTTCACCCAATAAGCAGCAGTTTCTGCGGGGTTGCCATGCAGTCAAGGATGATTGAGGGTGCTCTCTATAGCCATGTTTATGGCTGGTGCCTAAAGCCAGCTATGACATTAGTTTTAGTGGACAGAATGCCCACCAGCAGGATATAACTAAGTCAAGTGTACTATATTAGTAGTAAAACATTAAATTAAATTATGAAGCCTGCTACTTGAGAAAACACTGTTACCACAACAATTAATATCTCTGAATTTTAAGAGAGAAGCGGTGGCATTCGTTAGGCATCTTCATCATAAGAATTATTCTTATCTGCCTAGTTTAAATACACAAGATTGCTGTAATAGTTTTTAAAGGTTTGATAAACATGGAACAAAATTTCAAAATAAGATAACTTGTTGTAGATGGAGGACCTCGGTGACTGCAGGGTTCACTAGTGCTTATAACTGGCTATGTAAATGAATGAATGAATGAATGAATGAATGAATGAAATGAAAGGTTTATTTATTTATTTATTTCTGTTTGATGACCAGGGAAGTCCACTGGGCCAAGAAGAGTCCGTTTTCAGTGGAGGCCGGTGGAGAAGAGCTCCAAGGACAGTTACAAACATACATAAAGTTACATACATGTAATAAAATAGTCAGTTTACAAGCATACTTAATGCAATACAGTTTATATACAACAAGCTGAGAATACAGTAAAATGTATATAAGGTATAATACAATTATTCAAAGAAATACAGAATATTATTAAATCTAAGAAAATGTAAATGATAATAGATGATTGCTGTCAGTTTTGTTTGAACAGAGTTAAATAGATTTTCTGGTGCAGGAAGATTTAACAATGTTAACCAATTCGAAGCAGAAGATAGTGAAGTGTTAGTTTAATGGGGTGTAATAACAGACAAAGTTATATTATGAGAAGAAGCATGGGATGGATCTGGGGGTGAGCTAGGGAGGTGCTTATGTTGGAGAGTGGCTCGGGCAAATCTATTTAGAAGAAAGGTGTGAGAATAAGAGAGATTTGAAGTTGGTAATTTTGTAGTATTGCGAAGGGAGGGAGGGAGTTCCATATAGCAAGTGGTAACCAGGGGGTCGTGAGGGTCTGTAGATTTGAAGGAGGTTTTGGTTTTCAGATCTGAGTGAACAGTAGGGATGTAGGGGGCTAAGGCAGTAGAGAGAGAGGGGCAGCTGGAAGGCTTGAAGATGAGCTTGTGGGCAGTAGTAAGTCTAAGGAAGTTTAGGTGATTAGGTAGTTCGAGCCCTTGCAGAGTGTGGAGAGAGTGGCAGTGGTGGGATTAGTTTTTGGAACTGGTGGCAAATTTGTTTATTTTCTTGAAGCAGAATTCCAGTTTGGATTGTAGATCAATAATGATTCCTATCTTTTGAAGGTTAGATGTATGTTAGTCCAGATTATTCTACTTTTATGTCACCAGTAGTTGTTTTACCTTTGACAAGATGGTCATAATGCAGTACATATGCAAGAATATATACTTCATGTATATGTTTAATGTTCATAGGTTCATAGGTTCATAGGTTCATACTAGGCTATCTGCCCAAGGGCATTTATAAGCCTAGCCCAGAGTTTTGTGGCTTTCGCCACCCCTTTAGTTTGAAGAAAACTATGCCCATTATTTTGCTGTGCCTCTGTCAAGCAGTGACACTGAGGTAATCCCTGGGGTATATCTGCGATCTCCCATCCATTGGTCAAGATTTTTCTTGAACAAGGCCAGCGAGGTGCTCTGCCTCACATGTACCGGGATTTTGTTCCACAGCATAGGGAGTCTCTGGGTGATGAATCTGTCCCTCCAGCACGTCCTATTAATAACCGTGTCAAGGTTTAAGTCTCCAGCCCTTGTAGTTCTGAGGGATCTAGATTTTTTGAGGTGAAGCATGTTCATCAAATCTGGGTTTGACATGGCCTTGTATGTCAGGCACAGGTCACCTCTGAGCAAGCGGTAGGCGACTGAATAGAGCTGGAGTTCTTTCAGTCGGGCAGCATAAGACATATTTTTGAGACCCTTTATCCTTTTGGTGAGGAACTTTTGGGGCCTTTCCAGCTGCTGCAGGTGTTGGGTCAGATACATTCCGAATGGGGCATTGTACTCAATCATTGGTCTGATGAGTGATGAGTACAGGGGGACGATGACCTCCCTTGAGCTACATTTGAATCCCTTCATGATCAGGTGGGCAATGTAGAAGGTCTTCCTAACTACTTTAGCAACGTGAGTGTCAAACGAAAGGTTACTGTCAACCTGGGTCCCCAGATCCCTGATAACTTCTTCTGTGCTCAGTGGATTGCCACCTATATGGTAGCTAGGGGTAACCTTGTTTTTCCCGAAGGGTATGACTATGCATTTCTTGGCGTTTAACTTTAGGCCATGGCTCTGGCACCAGTTATCAGTTTCTGTGAGACCCTTCTGAAGGATATCTGTGTCAGATGTGTTTTCGACTATGGCGCCCGGTTTGCAGTCATCTGCAAACTTTGTCAGCCATAACCCTCCTGTGTTTGCTTGTACTTCAGAAAAGTAGATGCCGAACAAGAGTGGGCCCAGGACTGAGCCCTGTGGGACACCACTTGTGACAGGCTTTGAGTCTGACATGGCGCCAGCAACTCTGATCCTGTGGGTTCTGTCACTTAGCCAGTTTGCAACCCATCTTGTGATGTATGGGTTTACATTTAAGCTGATGAGTTTTTCAATGATACCTGAGTGGGGTATTGTGTCGAAAGCCTTTGCCAGGTCGAGGTAGGCTGTATGGACTGCCTTTCCCTCATCAATGGCCTTGGTGACTGTTTCAAAAAGTCAACCAAGTTTAAAAGGCATGATCTGCCTTTGACAAAGCCAAACTGGGTTGGATCCAAAGTCTGCAAGTTCCCTATGTCTTTATTTATGAGTTCCATTATGATCCTCTCCATGGCTTTGCAGTTCAGGCTTGTCAAGCTGATGGGACGGTAATTTCCAGGGTCGGTGGAGGCACCGCCTTTGTGAAGTGGGACCACAGTTGCCGTGCGCCACTCCTTGGGTACGTATCCTGAGGTGAGGCTAAGAATAAACAGCTGTCCTAACTGTGGGTTTAATTCCTCATTGAGTTCATGGAGCACACAGCCGGGGACACCATCCGGTCCCATGGATGCTGTGTTTTTTGCCTTGGAGAGAGCAGTTCTCACCTGGGCGTTAGAGATGTTTGGGGGGCTACAATCCTCTGGTATAGATATCTCTCCTTTTTGGAGGGAGGGGAGAGTTTGCACTGAACCTGTCAGCCAGTATGTTGGCAATGTCTGTAGGTTCAGTAATTTTCACATCATTTTGAACTAATTCTGAGCATATCTGGGAGTTTCCTCCCAGGTTTCTAACATAGCTAAAGAAGGCCTTATGATTGTCTTTTGAGTCCTTAGCGATTTTTCTCTCAAAATTTGCCTTGGATGATTTTATGAGAGCTCTTAGTTTTTTACTTATAATGATCAAAGGTGTCTTACCTTTTAAGGATTTTGCTCTATCTTGTAGTAGCTTCCTCCTTTTGTTGTAGAGCTTGTTTATGGCTGGGGTCCACCAGACTGGACGCTTGCCTTTGGTACAAAGAGTCTTTGTTTTGTTTGGGATTGCCTGATCCATGCAGTCCTGTAGGTGCTGGTAGAAGGCATTTGTAAGTGATTCAGTGGCTTGAGTAATGTTTACCGCCGGCTCGGGGGCCTTAAAGGAGACCACACTAGTCTTTAGAAGTGTGAAGTCGGCTTTTGAGAAGTTCTTCACTGTGGTCTTTTTTATCTCAGGTGGGGGCGGGATGAGGACCTCCAGTGAGATTAGTTTATGATCTGATCTCAACAGTGAGGGGTATACTTCCGGTGTTGAACATTGTGATCCCATGTTCGTGATGATGAGATCAAGTATGTTTTCACCTCTTCTGGGGATGGTGACTAGTTGTTCCATGGCATTTGAGTTTATGAACTCCAGGAACCTTTGGGCTAGAGTGTTTGGGCTTGAGTAGTGATCCCAGTCTATATTAGGGTAGTTGAAGTCACCTAGTATGATGGTGTTTGGAGATACATTTATCCCCTCCAGTGTTTTCAGGAAAGCTATGTGAGGTTCCTGAGTTTGAGTGGGTGGCCTGTAACATGCTACAAATTGCAGAGCAGTCTTGCCTATGGTTAATTGCACCTGGATGGTCTCCGATGCATCGTGCGTTGCCACCAACCTTGAGGTGTGGGTGTCCTTGATGAATATGGACACCCCCCCTCCTTTCTTGGTGTTGTCCGGATTTTGGGGCCGGAACGCACGATATGAGGTAAAACCTGATAGTGCTGGGGTGCTCTCTGGAGCCTTGAACCAGGTTTCAGTCACAGCACAGACATCGATGTTCTCCATACTGAGAAGGGCCTCGAGTGCGTGCATCTTGAGGTTGAGACTTCTGGCATTGAGCAGCATTACCCTTAGTTTTTTTCCTTTTTTGTGTTCTAGGGTGGTAGGTTTAGAATTTGAGCCTTGCCTAAAAAAGGCACTATGGGGGTGGCAAGAGCCTTTGCCAATATCCGAAAGCCCAGGGGTGACAGGTGCAAGCCGTTCCTTGCGAAGCAGTGTGGCTTGTCCAGCATGTCATCCCAGGCAGACAGACATTGGATCCTCTTTGAATGACACCAGAGTTTAAGCCAATTATTAAAGCTGATCATCTTATCTCTGTATTGTGGCATCATTCTTGGTGAAGGTAGGATACTGCTCAAGGTCAGGGTCATACCTGCCTGGGCTACATAATCAGAGAGCTCCTCAATGTCTCTTTTCATGTAGTCCAAGGAGGTACATCTCAGATCGTTTACACCAGCGTGGACAATGACTGAGTCGTACTTGTACCTGCTGTTGAGAGACCTGAGTGCTTGCGTTATGTGGCGGATTCTAGCGCCCGACAGGCAGCTTACTGTGACTTTCTCCTTACTCAATCTGGTGAGCGGGACGTCAGTGTGTCTGACTATGGAGTCACCAATGACGAGTGTGTCTGGCATTGTGTTTGGCCTTAAGGGCTGTGACTGTTTGACACACTGACTGTGTGGTCTATGTGTTGCATGTGTTGTGTCCTGAGGTGGTAGTTGTTTGGGTGTCTGCTTTGGTGGCCTCTGCTGTTTTGGTAGATTTTTGATCAGAGCCTCCGAGTATGTCTTTGTGTGTTTATGTGTATGATTTGAAGTTGTGATAGTACTGTGTGAGACTGGGTATGTGGTGTGTGTGGTTACCTTCTCCTCCTGTCTGGTCTTGCCAGTCCTATGTTGAGAGAGCTCAGCCTCCAGTTTGGCTGTATAGTTGCATCTCTCGCATGTATTTGTGTTTTGTGGGAGAAGGAGAGGGTTGTCTGTGTACATTAGGCAATTGTAACATTGCCTCAATATTCCCAGGTTCACCAGCTGAGCAGGAGAGGACACTAGCAACTGATCCCTCAACATGCTAGAAGGATTAGACAAAAAAACTTAAAAAAGACTCCGGGGGATGTGGGTGATCGAGAAAGGGGTTTTAGGCTGGTGGGGTACTATCTATAATAAAAGTGCTATATCAAGGTGAAAAGTACTGTAAGAGCAAGTGCTAGGCTTTACAGATAGAGAATAGTCTACTTGGGAATCAAGTAGAGATGAACTTTTTAGTTATAGGATATGCTGGTTAGGTCAGTAGTACAGTTCAAGGAAGGCTGTTTTAAGGGAAAATTTGAAGAGTGGACTTTATTTAGCCCGAATAGTTTAACCTTGATTAACCGCCGCTGCTCTTGTGTGCTCCTGTAGCAACATTGTTGATACAGTATAAATACTGTTTTATCTGGTTTGTCAACAATTTATATAAAATCCCAGGCATTTTATTTCTTTCTTCTTACTAGATATCTTGTTTCTTGAGGTTGGATATCAGGACCCATTCTTAATAGCTGTGGCTTTTAATAAGAATGTTTAAAAAAACAACTAGTCTGGTGTGGGTTATTATTCTAACCATGAGGATTTTGAGTGGCATGCCATCTAGTGTAGCTTAGATAATATGTTTAAGGCCATGCAGTGTCAGCCGAGCTGAACATGACTTAGTTCTACTGCAGCATTATACTGCATACAGTGATAAAACCCATTTGTGAAAAGAGCTTTCTAAGTATTCAAATAAGGTTTATCTACAGGGACAAAGGAAAATTACTTTCTTGCAGCAAAACATGGGAAGTAACAGTGATAGAACTATTGGAGTTTGCACTAGCCTCTATGCATTCCGTAATATATATGGGGAATGAAAATTTCTGTCAATTAAATTTTGAATAATTTGAACTATGAAACAGATTTCTCTTTAAGGTGGAAGAAAAAAGAACATGTATCCTTGAAATTGTTATATGTTTGCACCTACTAGACACGTTGAATGAAATAGAGTATTGCTGTAGTATAGAACAAGCACCATTTCTGAACAAGACATTATTAAATAATTTTCTGATTTACGCTAAGACATTTACACTGTAGAAAAAAAGTGCATCATGAAATAAATTCTGGATTAGAGTTTGAGATATGTAGGTGACTTTAAAGGAAATTGATGGAAAAATGAAGCCTTTACCATGTATAGTGGACATTGATGGGGTAAGGGGAAACGGGGTCTACTGGAAGTGCTCCTATGCTATTAGTTTGTGCCATACTCACTTGATGCCACTTGCTTGAATAGACATGTGCTCTGACTCCCACTAATCTGATCTTATTTAACTATTTAGCCCTTCTCACCCCAACCTTATTAACCTGTAGAGCCCTAGAGCTCTAAATCTAACCTTAAAATTCCTACCTAGTTCCTAACTCAATTCCTTGTTTCCTGTCAATAAAACTCCACTCCCCCTCTCTAAACCTAAAATCCCTGATCACTTCCTAAACCTAAAACCTCCAAACCTCTTTCCCAAGTCTAAATTCACAAGTCATTCCCTAACCTAAAACCCTTCTCCTGCTCCCTAACCTAAAAACTCCATTTTCATTCCTTATCCCTAAAATTCTCCTCCCACTCTCTCCCTACAGCTGCCTTACTCAAACTCTACCTCAAAAATGTGTTCAGGTAAGGTGCAGCACCTGTTTGCCAGAACTCATATTGGAGTTTGAGTGTAAGGGACAGCCTATATGGGCTACAAGATGGTCCAGTCCCTGGCTTCGAGGCAGTAGACTTCAAGCACCTGGGATTTGAGAGCTTATAGTATTTTCATTGTAAGCTGCGGTGGTGCAGCAGTAGTGTTGTTGCCTCACAGCAAGAGGTTCTCTCGTTCGATTCTCGGCTGGAGCACCTTCTGTGTGGAGTCTGCATGTCCTCCCCATGGTTGAGTGGCGTTTGAAAGACATGCATAGAATGGCGTACCTTCGTTGAAGGTTGGGCATCAAGCTGGCATCTCGGCACCCATAACAAATCTACTGCCAGTCATTAGTGGACCTGAGTTCTGCTGTGGCAACCCCTAACAGGGAAAAGCCAAAAGAAGAACATAGTATTTTCATTGTGATGCTCAGTCAGATATGTATTTTGTTGTGATGATAAAAATTATTTAATTAAAAATATTTTATTAATGAATATAATAAAAAATATATAACCATTGTATAGAGTTGGATTATGTTGTAAAAAACAGTAAATTAATGTGCACTGGGTAAGAGGATCACTTGTGGATGGACTGGGTGGAAGTGGGGCAAAACAATCACAGTGAGACAGAGTTTTAAAATCAATTAACAGAGAATGTAGAGTACAATGAGAATACAGATTTGGAAATAAGTTTGGAACAGTAAGAGGGGGAATGTGGGGCAGAGGAAGAAGAAAAGGAAGGCAAAGTGAGCATCTTGGGGGAATGGCAGTTTAAAAACTGAAAGAGGAATTGTACAGGAAAACAGACTTCAGCCATTACAAAATGAAAGTGAAAATGGGAACCTGCAGAAGTTCAAATTTCAAAAAGGAAAGGGATAATTGTTAGTAACATCTTTAAGTTTTGATAGTTTAATGAATGAAATGATAAGATATATTGTGCTGATTGAGTAAAAATTAAACAGATACTGTATGTTTGTTGGACATCGGAAATGTTAAGAAAAAGTGAAGGGAAACGTGGAATTTAAGCTGTGTGGACAAAGGGACTAGACAAGTGTTTAGGGTTATTAGTCTTGGTAAATAATACAGTAATCAGTATGTTAGATGTTGTAATGGGAGAACCTGGGATATTAGTAATAGTGGACTGTAGAATGTGAAGTAGAGAAGTAAGAATAATATTATATGCTATAAGTGTGGCAAGGAAAGTATAAGCTCGTTGAAAGGGCAAGAAAGAGGAAAATAAGGACAAATGTGGAACTTTGCTAGCAATTAATGAAAGTCTTCAGTTTGACATTAGGTAGGGAAAGAGTACACACTTATAGAAGGACAGTGATAAAGACAGACAAAGATTTAATGTTAATTTCAAGGACTTTTAAAGGAGTAAGTAGTACAAATTTAATAGGTTTTTCAGATCACATAATGTCAACCTTCAGAGAAGAAAGTAAGATAATTAAGTCAGGAAAGGGTTTGAAAAGTTTGCCAGGTATATATGCAGAAATTGAAGAGATGAGAAAATAAAGAACAAAATGAGGGCATTTTATAGTACATGGACAGAGTGGTAGATAACTTATACAAAGTATCAGAGTAACATAAGCATGCAATATTCAGCCGGATTCAGCAAGTTCTGCACGAAGTGCCTGAATAGTGCAAGAGCTGCTGCACGCAATATGGCCACCGAGCGAGCCAGGAAAGAGCCCCCGAGATGTGCACTAACACGCCTACACTATTCCCGCAGGGACACCATTGCTATATGCTAATTACCTTATTTGCTGGTGAAAACCATGCAAATAAGGTGAATTAGCAATCCAGGAAGCAGGCAGGCATCTGTGCAGGAATAGTGCAACCTGCAGAAATGTATTCTGTTACTAACCGAATGCATTTCTGCAAATTACAAAACGGAGGCATGACAGCTCTAAAGAAAGCATGTATTCAATGTAGTAGGCATGCCAATGGCCAAATATATGGCCATTGGCATGAGAAATCATTGCAAAATTATAAAAAGCAACTTTTTGGGGGGGGGGCAGTCTCGACCATTTAAGCATAGGACAGTGGTGCGCAAATAGGATCGGCCCAAAAATAAGAAAAAAAGCTGGAAATAAGCTTTTAAACCCAAATCAGCATTTTGCCATAATAGTCAATGGCATGCATAACACAATACCAGAGAATAGTGGTTGCTAAGGGGGGAAGGCTGAGTGTGCATGTGGTAACTATGAATTACCATTCTGTTGCATGCAAATGAAGGGATTGATACTGAATCACAGATTTCCTCTCAGTGTTAGCTTGCAACCAACCATGTAGGTGCAGCAACACCATTGTATGTCTAAGAGGTGGATGACCTCATAAGGGGGAGTGTCATGCATGCTGTAAGCTTATTAGAGCTCTGTGGCCCATGTTTGCCCATAGCTAAGTACAGCCAAGGAAGAGGGTGTGTCTGAGGCTGCCTAGCAGTGTTTACATTGCTTAAATGGGTGTGCGCCATACACCGGGTTTTAAACAAAACAAAACAAAAAAAAAAAAAACAGGAAATAACAGCTCTGTTCACATCTGAGCACTCGGTATGCACAGCACACCTCAGGGCTTAAACGGGAAGGCAATGGGAAGGGAAAACGGCAGTAGGAAGGCAATCAAGGAGAACTAGCATAGCTGGCAGGTGAAATGTATCAGAATCAGCTAATTACACATGGAGCAGCCTACCACACTACCATAAATTATGCAAACACCTTCCAGTCTGGTTTTTGCCACAAACTCTACACCACCGGTGTACACAGATGGGGAAATTTTACCTGACAAAACTAACAAAATGTTAGGGGCTGCTGTCGCTCTCATACATCAATATGTGCAAGAGGCTGAGGGTGGTGAGGATGTGAATGCTGATGATCAACCCACAGTGAGGAGAAGGAGAAGAGTGTACAGACCCAGGGTAACCTATCAAGGGCTACATGAGCTGGAGATAGTGGAGTGCTATAGGGTGGACAGGGACATTCTACAGCAAATTGTTGAGCTGCGCTGGCCACACCTCACACACAGAACCAACAGAGGGGAACACATCCCAGTGGATACCAAGGTATGTGTAGGCTTAAGAATAATAGCCACAAGTACCTTCCAAAGGGCAACTAGGGATATCATGGGGATCTCACAGGCATCAGCATCCAAGGTACTCCACCAGTTCCTGGATACCATGTCAGCACATGCCAGTGAACACATATATTTCCTCAACACCCGTGAGGCATTGACCAGCAATATGCATCTCTTCCACCAAATAGCAGAATACCCTGAGGTAGTGGGTGCTATAGACTGCACACACATACACATCAAAGCAACACCCGGTGAGCAGGGCAGGGTCTACATAAACCACAAGGGCTTCCCCTCCATCAACTGCCAGGTTGTCTGCAATGCCCAGGGCATTATCTTGAATGTGTGTGCTGGCAGCCCTGGAAGCTATCACGACTCCTACATCTGGCATATGACACAGCTGTACCAGTCATTTGCCAGTGGGGACATCCCATATGGTCACCTAGTGGGGAATGCTGGCTATGCACTGGAGCCATGGTTGATAACTCTCCTCAGAAATGCACATGCACCTGAACAGGAACTCCATAATGAGGCACACGCACAAACCAGAATCATAATAGAGCATGTGTTTGGGATGCTCAAGTCACAGTTCTGCTGCCTGGACCTATCCGGTGGAGCCTTGCAGTATTCTCCAGCTACATATACACAAATGTTCATAGCATGTGCCATGCTACACAATATGATCCTATGGAAACAGCTGCATCAGGAACAGCATGGGGCAAGGCCTCACAGTCCCCCACCATTGCCAAAGCCAGCACAGGCACAGAGGGACTTGGAGGAGGAACTTTCTGAGCCTGCCCATGTAGGCAGAAGGAGGTGTGCCCAGCATGGCCAGGCCTTGGCAAAGAGGTAACGCATAGCACATACACTGACACAGTAGAGACCCAGGGAATGACACCTCTATCTGACTCGCACATACAGTAAAAGGGATGCCAAACATGAAATTACCTGTGCTTTACCATGTATAGGGAGTGTACTATGTGCATCCAACATAGTCAGCCCTCCAGCACCATCCTCAATACTGGCACAGCCACAAGGTAAGTCACTTTTCCTATCAATTGCTGAATGGAGTAGTATGTTCTGATAGTTGTATCTATGGTATGGACATGAGCATGCAAGGGAATCGTGTGGCTGAATGGGATGGCAGCAGATAGTGGACACCTATATGGGCAGCATGGCAGCATGAAATCCATAACAATACTTGTGTCAAAATACTAGGCAGTACTAGACAAGGTGACAAAACCCACTGCAGTACATGTGGTGGCCCAAATGTGTGTCCATAGGACACACACATGCATGTCAGTGAGGCTCACATACCCACCACCAGCCTCAGCCAACAGGACATGTGTAGATGACCACAAAGGAAGGCTGGGCTAAGGCCTCCAATTGATGGCAATGGTTACCAGCCCCCCTTCAGACCTACACAGACAGACTACAACAGGTCTGGCAGTTGTATGTTAGTTCTGAAGGGTAAGAAGTCTGAAACTGAAATGTAGGTCAATAAAACCTAAGATCTGTACTCTACTGATATGCCTCCAGTCTGCATGATAGGTCAGAATGTAAAATGAAATGGAAGCCGACAGAGTACCTGAAATACCAGTACAGTCATAGCAAATGTTTAAAGTCATCAGGTGTGCCTCCCAACAATCCTATGTAGAAATGCAGTAACATGTAAGTGTGAGGTGTAATAACAGTGGAGCACAGATTACATGAGCTGTCCCAATCTACAGGACAGATTGTTGCATGTGTACAATATGCAGGGGTCCGTGTGTTAGGTTGCTCTGTGTTCAATGTTGTCTGGAAGTGGTCAGCATGTAGGCATGGAGGGTTGTGTCTCGGTGGCCTATGGGCAGTACTGTGGATGACAGGGCCATGTTTTGACAACTGCAGTGCCAACCACAATACTTCTCAACAATACCCATGTCAGCAGTTGTCCATACTCACTGTCCAGATGTCAATATCTGTCACTGTCTGAAAGATGGACATGCCATAAATGTAGGCCCATACATGCAGACAGTACACAGGTGGAAGTACCATAGACAGAGTGTATAAAATGTAACTGTCAAGTACACAGAACTTTGGAATTGTGCATACAGATTAGCAGCACATTAGTTGTCTATGTAGTAGGGAATACTGATGTAGTCTGGCCAATCACTGGCAGACCACAAAAGGCACAGTTATGAAGTAATGAGAGACTGCCTATGTCCCAGCACAAGACAGCATAAGGGGAATGAGTACAGTATGAACCCACTTCTGTATGGGAATACCCACAGAATGCAGCATGCTGAAGAGGTGTCCCATGCAGGTGTGTCCCTAGCTGTAAGCTGCACCCTTCCTGCAGCGAGACCAATGGATTAATATGGACAGGAACTATTGCCATTTACACCTGGCACACTTAACCTGTCACCCTAGGGGAATCCACTGGCTTGCAGCCTGGGAATGTAGGAGTGACATAATGCACTGGCCTGCTACAGATGGCCTGCATCACTACTAAATGGTCTACAGTCCTCTGTCAAAGGCCTGTGCCACACCCATAGTGCCAATGTATGGTATCTCATGGGGTCCTAATTAACAACATAACACAGTCAATAGAACACAAATACAAGGCCATGTTGACAAATCCCAGTAGCATGCCCACCATGTCCTATTGCATGAACTGTGGACCAACCCCTAAATACCACTGGGATGAAGGGCCAACTATAAGGATACTTCTCAGATATTGCTCGCATAATGTTAGGAAGAGGATAGAATAACAGGCTGGGGGGGTGTAGAAGCATGGATGTCATGGAGTGTGTGAAGTCTGAAACTCTGATGTGTGCCCATACTACCCCTGCCTGAAAACCCAGTAATGGGTGGCTACAAACCTGCTCGTAAACCACATTGTGAAGGGGAACTGACCAGATATATGAGCCCTGCCTCTGGGTAACCTTGGTGAATCTGTACAGCTGAGAGGTCTGGTCACAGCAGGATATGACCATTCTGTTACATCAATATATGTACAAGAAGGGGATCCTCAGCCACCATAATACCAAGGTGCTGGAACATTTACACAGATCCCTCAGCAAGTGTCTGCAGCTACTCCTCCAGAATGGCATGAGTGTTCAATAATTTGTAGGCTGCGGACCACAATACTGGACACATCTTCATTAATCTTGTATTTCCCAGGAAATAACTGTGAACAAATAAGTATATATGTCAGTAGTTGATGACATAATACATCACAGTGTAAAACAGTACATATGTCTGAATAGCTCTGCTAACACCAAACACAAGTAGCACAGACAGCAGTAGTTACAGTATCCCACTATCTGTCACCCATTGTGACTCTCTATATTATCAACCTATCTACAGATATCCTGCAGAAACAGGTTGCTAGCTGTAGGTGTAGAAAACCAAACCCTGGACTGGAGTAAAACCCTACCTGGAATGGATGCACACACTCTATACAGAAGGTCATACTGGGCATGCTCCTACACATAGAGAAATGAAGCCCATGTCTAACAACACAGTGAACTTGACATATTTGTCAGTCGCAGATGTCTGAGCACACACACCACATTGCACACTATTCATTCTTTGCACACACATTGGATAGGAATACTCACACATATCCAAGGCCAACACACTGTAATATGTCAAACATGCACACACACAGAGATGTGGCGAAGAGAGAGACAGACAGTGACAGAGAGAATTTCATTATGAGGCCTGTCCCACCCACCACACATCCAATTGGCTGATATCACATGATGTGCTGATGTCAATCACTGTAGAGATTCCTTTTGGTAGCCCTCAGCCCTATAGTGTCTGTGGTGCTTGTGATAACTGTGTAACACGATAGTACAAATCAGAATTTATCTAGCATTTGTATACCCAGTCCTATCAAATGTAAAGTTGTGTGTGACTGAGTGTGTGTGTGTGTGTGTGTGTGTGTGTGTGTTTCCAAAGGAATGATTTATGACCCATTCACACAGACTGCACTTCCCATTGCCCATGTTAGCATGCCTGCTGATGTCAGTCACCTTGAAATAACCCTCTGGCCAAAACTCAGCCCTATAAGCTATGTGGCACTTACAATACATGTGTAATACTGTAGTGTAGAAAACTAGTTAGGTAGGAGTTCTAATCCCAGACATGGAAACTGTGAAACTCTGTGTGTGTGTGTGTGTGTGTGTGTGTGTGTGTGTGTGTGTGTGTGTGTGTGTGTGTGTGTGTGTGTGTGTGTGTGTTTGTGTGTGTGCATGTGTGTGTGTGTGCAAATGAATGATTTTGAGGTCATTCACACTCACTACACATCCCATTGCCCTACTTTATCATGCCTGCTGATGTCAGTCACCTTGAAATAACGCTTTGGCTAAGTGCTAGTCATATAAGCTCCGTGGAGCTTGCGATAACTGCGTAATACTATAGTATAGCATACTAGCTAGGAAGGAGTTCTAATCCTACACATGGCAATTGTAAAACCGAGTGTGTTTGTATGAGAGAGTGTGTGTGTCTTTGATGATACCTGATTGTATGGACATTCACACTTACTACTCTCCCCTTACCCCTTTCTTGGCACTGCTTCTGATGTTACTCATCTTCAAAGATACCTTTGGAGAGCTCTTCAACATATAAGCTCTGTGGTGCTTGCGATAACTGCATGATACTGTAGCATAGCATACTAGTTAGATAGGAGTTCTAATCCCAAACATGGCAACTGTGAAACGTTGTGTGTTTGAGTGAGAGAGTGTGCGTGTCTTTGATAATACCTGATTTTATGGACATTCACACTTACTACTCTCCCCTTACCCCTCCTTTAGCACTGCTGCTGATGTTCCTCACCTTTAGAGCTCTCCAACATATAAGCTCCATGGTGCTTGCAATAACTGTGTAATACTATAGTGTAGCATACTAGTTAGGTAGGAGTTCTAATCCTAGGCTTGGCAACTGTGAAACTCTCTGTGTTTGTGTGAGAAAATGTGTGTGTTTTTGACGATACCTGATTTTATGGACAATCACACTTACTACTCTCCCCTTACCCCTCCTTTAGCACTGCTGCTGTTACTCACCTTCAAAGATACCTTTGGACAGCTCTCCAATATATAAGCTCTGTGGTGCTTGTGATAACTACTTAGTACTATAGTGTAGCATACTAGTTAGGTAAACATTCTAATCCTGATTCTGGTAAATGTGAAAGAGTGTGTGTATACTTGTAGAAACCTGATTTTGTGGTCATTCACACTTACCACACTTCCCTTACCCCTCCTTTACCACTGCTGCTGATGTCACTCAGCTTCAAAGATACCTTGGCATAGCTCTCCAACATGTAAGCTCCATGGCACATGCCATAAATGCGGAACAATGTAGTAGTGGTAACTACATAGGTTTGGGTTTGAATGTCATCCATGGCAAGTGTGTGTGTGTGTGTGTGTGTGTGTGTGTGTGTGTGTGTACATATGTATGTCCATATCTCAAAAATGTTGATCCCAGTACACATCTCAGTGCCTGACTTCAGCAGTCCTGCAGATATCATCCACCCTAGAAGTACCTTTTGCCAAACCTAAACCATGTAAGGTCAGTGGTGCATGTGGTAAATGCATAACATAATGGTCCAAAAAGGTTGTTCGTTAGAGCTTTGAACCTCACCCCGGCAAATATAAATGTGTGTGCAGGGTAAAATTATTTTTGGGCTCTCTCACCCACTACATCACCCAGTGCCAGTATTTACAAGGACTGGTGATGGTCTTCACCTTAGAAGTACGTTGGGATAACATCCATCCTATAAGCTCTGTAGCATGTGTGATAAATGCAGAACACTGCCGTAGCAATACATAGCTAGGTAGGGGTTTGAATTTCAGTACTGGCAAGGGATTTTGCTAAATTTTTATGTTGAGAACCCAGTATATGTCACAATGTCCACATTACAAGGTGAACCGATATCAAACACTGGAGAGGTTGATATAGACAATAAACAGCCCTACATGTGACAGTATGGATTAGTGAACAATATAGGCAACCCTTCTATTACTCAGAGAGCACTCTCCACCCACGTATCATACACAAACACACTTGGTTAGGCAACAACCACTATATTGGTAGTTCCCCTGCATATTGCCTCCCAGATAGTAACCACAGTGTGATAGCAGTGGACTACATGCCAGTTGACCACAGCAGTGCCACTGACATCAAAAAGTACATTAATGTGTTACATCTGACTGTGTGTTATCCAGCAAGTAAAAGGGCATGGCACCCTGTTCCATCCCCTCAGTAGCCAAATAAATGTGTACTGTGGTCCTTTTGCCATGCTCCTCACTGTACACCTGCAACAACTGTAGAGTCTGCAAATGTACCCCACAAAGAGAATGCCATGCCTTATACACATGCCCTGTATGGACAGATGCCACTAACTCCACTGAATATCTGTATCATACTGTCAATGTAGGTGCAATCATGACCTCAGTTACATAGCCAGGTCTTACCAAATGAGGTCAGGAATGCTACATCAGAAGATACCAATCTGTCCACACAACATGCCCCAGAGACCTCAAGTACACTTCCACATGTCAAACAATATGCATGTGGGATATGTGCACAACCCAGACACTGTCCATGTTATGGAGTATAGATCACATACATGGGAAGCAGTGCACATCACTGGCCACCCAGAACAGAAACCCAGATGAGTGGATGGTGAATACAATACCCAGCCCTGGGGGCTACTCCAGGGACTACAGCCCTGAGCCACACTGGGGACTATTGTCATGTGGCCTGATGCCAAGGTATTCCCTTGGCCTAGCCTTGTAGAGCCTTCAGGCCCATTCACCTACTACACACCTGTGAAGCAATGAACCTATGGATCTCAGTACTGGCTAGTGTGTGTGTGTGTGTGTGTGTGTGTGTGTGTGTGTGTGTGTGTGTGTGTGTGTGGAGATGAATGATTTTGAGGTCATTTATGCTCACTACACCTCCCATTGCCATATGTTAGCATGCCTGTTGATGTCAGTCACCTTGAAATAACCCTTTGACCAAATTTCAGCCCTATAAGCTCTGTGGTGGTTGCGATAACTGTGTAATACTGTAGTGTAACAAACTAGTTAGGTAGGAATTCTAATACTGGTCCTGGCAACTGTGGTAATGTGTGTATTTGTGTGAGAGAGTGTGTGTGTGTGTCTTTGTTGACACCTGATTTTGTGGACATTCACACTTACTACACTTCCCTTACCCCTCCTTTAGCACTGCTGCTGATTTCACTCAGCTTCAAAGATACCTTTGGACAGTAATCCAACATATAAGCTCCGTGGCTCATGCAATAATTGCATAATGCTGTAATAGCAATACATAGCCAGGTAGGGGTTGAATCTCAGTACTGGTAAGTGTTTGTGTGTGTGTCCTCAGTGGGTGTTGGGGTAATTTGGTAATGACAGGATCCATTGCAGTGTTTGTTTTGCTACATTATTATATTGAGGACCTATATGCCCAATGTCTACATTACAAGCCCAACAGTTGTCAAACACTGTAGAGGCTATTGTAGACAATTCACAGCCATAAATGTCTACTGCCATGTGCAATTATTATGTGACAGTATGTATTAGTAAACAATATACGCAACCATTATAATACCCAGAGACCACTCTCCACCCACGGATCATACACAAACACTCTTGGCTCTTTCTTCCTTTCTTACTTTCTCTCTCTCTCTCTCTCTCCCTCTCTGGTAGATGTGGAAAATACATCTGTTTTACATAGGCAGCAGCTTGACTTTTGTAGGTAATGCTCATGATTAGCTGATGGTCTGTGCACAAATTGGAGTCCCCCACTTGCTAGTTGCATGTGGAGCAGCTGTGGTATCATTCCTATAGCCAATAACATGGAAACACACTCCTATAACTAAGCACTTCATGTGGGTGTTGGCCCTTTTCCTTCACTGTGAGCAGGACTTCATGTGTGTGTCTGAAAAACAGCATCACAGAGGGTAGTTGGAAATGCCTCTTACAACAAACACTGTGGCGACAGGGCAACAAACTGGAGGGGGATGTTCCAGACATGGGGACAGAATGTAAGTATTGCTGTTCGACATTTGAATTAATGTTGGTTTAACAGGGTTTGTGTGGATATGGTTGTTCTGCATGATTTAAAGTCTGGCATGACAGTGTTATGTGGTTGAGGAAACTCTCACCTGTAGTGCTATCTGCAGACTGGCCAGAGTTTGGAGTCTTAGATGTGGTGTGTTACTCACACATTTTCTGTCTTTAGAAAATGCAGTAGCATACTCTGTTGACTGCAATCAGTAAATGGTGACATTCATGTGTGTTACTGACTTCATACCCCTCATAAGAGATATGTCACAACAAACCCTGTTACACCAGCAATTTTCTCAGTTTATCACAGCAATATGTCATTATTGGCCCTGTGTTTGTGCTTCTGTCCCCCAAGTCTGTCACCCTTTGTCCATATGTCATGCAGTAAGAGGTGCATATGTACAGTATATCATTATGTACTTACATCATTCCTGATATCAAGCCAGTGATATATCAGACTACCAGACATGTTATGTATAGGAGGCCTTATATTTGAGGATAAAACCTGGACATTCTGTTGTAGTCTGTGCAGTAGTGAGGTCTGTGTACTTATGGTGATTGTTGACAGAGTGTCAGTATTGTGTAGCAGTGTATTGTGAATATGTTATTTGGCCTGTGTACAGACTGGGGTAGATGTCAGTGTTCTTGGTCCTGTTCTATCTGACATTGCATGCTGCTCCAGTTTCTGGTACCCTATCAGCATATATGTTTGTAGGGCCATACTGAGACATGTCCCATACCACAGTCAGGCATCAGACTACACTGTGAATTGGGCCAGTATACATAGGGTTAGTGTGTGAGTGGCAAATATGAGGATGGTTTTGTTCACACAGTCCATATACTGTACTATTAATTAAGCTTGCCATTATGTGACTGTGACTATGTTGAGATTGGTTGTGGGCATGCACTTTCACACTGGTGTCTGTTACTCCATGCTGTTACATGCCTGTAGTGCCTGATATATTTGCAATTACATGTATATTCCCCCATAGGAAACTTGGGTTAGTGTTGTGGCAGTCTGCCTGCAGTTTAGACAGTATTTGATGACATGTCTAGCTGCTCAGTGTACTTACCTAGTGTGATGCTATGTTCAGATATTTGTCAGATGCACTGTTGCCTGGCTACCATACATATTGTGTATTTCTGAAAAAGCAGTGAGATGCTGTGAAAATGTATGTCACTAACTAGTGGGAAGTATGTGGGCTTGGGACCTCTGCTCCTACAGTTAATATGTGTTAGGACAGACAGGAGAGTGTGAATCCATCAACTGTGTGAGCTTATCTACTCCAGTATTTGTGATATATCCCCATTTTCATGGCTGTAAACATCCCCTTTGTCAGGCTTGGTCCACACGTCTTGCACTAAGGAGTTCTATGTATACCTCTGGACTGACCATATTGTTTCAGACTGTCCACGTTTATTGGTCATATTTCTGCTGTATTCCACCGGATCAATACTGTAATTTGTGTAGTACTTCACTATGATGATTTTATGATATATATATATCTATCTATCTATACATATATATATATACATATATATATATATATATATATATATATATATATATATATATATATAGTGTGTGTATGTATATATATATATATATATATATATATATATATATATATATATATATACATATATATATATATATATATATATACATACATACATACATACCCTTGCTATGTGTAAACATGTGTGTTGTGTATACCTTCTCAGATGTATCCCACCATATTTATCTGATATGTGTATATTTAGATATAAAGACATGACTGATTCAACACTATTTTCACTAACAAGTAGTAAACAATTGTAGTAGTCAAGCAGTTCTTCACTACTATTCAGTATGTGTACTGAATGATATATTTGAAAAAGCAATAGACATTTTTACAGCTCAGATGGCTTAGTGGTTAAGTGCTGTGACTATAGTTTAAAGGGTCCTGGGTTCAAACTTGCAAGGGCTGTTTATTTTGTTGCTAGGCAGATCCAAGACTCTTGGATACAGAGTGGTTAAGGCAGTTTTGAGCAGCTTTAAGTGGGTTTGCAGTGGTTTGCGCAACAATGGTAATGGTGCTAACGTATGGTTAAACGAAAAGGTGCTTACACCATGTAGGCTTCGCTTACCAGTGCACAAATCTGGTTAGCATTTACATTTAAGCAATGGTTACAACTGCTAAGCATAGCTCAGCCCTGGTAACCAGTGATCACATTCCAGTCTGATAAAATAGCAGGGTAATGACATCTTTAATAAGTGTATTTAATTCCATGTACATAACATGCTTCTATGTGCTGTCATTACAGCAGCAAGGGGTGTGAGTATACTGTATGGGACAACTGAGTATACATGGCTAGTACCGCAATCTTTTCTCTTTGCATGTATTTCATACATAGGTAGTATCCCAGGTTATATGCAGTCACTTTTGCCTGTATTGTATCATTACATTACTACTTTTAACAGTCCTTTTCCAAGTAAGAGTAAATTGCAGATTGTCGTACTGGAACCATACACCCCTGCATGCAAAGCTGGACTCTGAGTACTGACTATCGTGTTCTTGGTGTTTGAGCTGTATGTTTTTAAGTATCTCCTACTGGATATATCCTGTTTGGTGTTGATATTAACTGTAGACTGCTATGTGTTTAGGACATGTCATTGAGGACTTCTGTCATGTAGTAATGGCATACTTATCAGTGTTAGATGTCTCTCTGTCAAAACATTCATCTTAATGCATAACCTGTTGGCTAGCTAATTTCTGTCTGTCTTCTGTACAGATGTGCAAATGTCATATATCCATTGTGGCTACTTGCAGGCAATATCTGATTGACTGATACTGACATGTCTGCCCAGCTGTGTTGTGAATGCCACAGCTAGGAAACCCCACCCTGTATGCACCACATGCTATTGATACCTCAACCAGACTACCACAGTCAACAGAACATACTTGGGTGCAGGTCTCTAACCCAGACACTGGCCATGGTATGCAATATATGTTGCATAAATGTCATTTGGAGCACCTCACTGGCCCTCTGCAAGAGAAAACCAGATGATTGGATGTTGAATTTAACTGTCACCCTGGGGATCCCTCAAGTGGCATCAGTTGATAGATGGCCTGCTGAGAAATGTCAGGTGGCATGATACCAGTATACCCACATGCCCTACTCTTCTCATATCTCCATGGACATTAGCCTGGTACACACCTAGGAACACCTGCACCTATGGGCCTCAGTACTGACAAATGTGTCTGTGTGCATTACTGAGAATAACAGTGTCTGTGTGTTTGTAAACTTGTAGTTGAAATACTCTGAGGACCTTTTAACCTATTATACCTCCCACTGCTATACTTAGAAGTGGCTGCTGCTGTAATTCACATTAAATGTATCCTGTTACACTCTTCACCCTATGGGCTACCTGGAGCTTGCAGTACCAGCATAACACTGTTCTATAAATGGGTAGATAGGCTTGGGTTACCCTCTGAGTTCTGGCAAGTGTGTGTGTGTGTGTGTGTGTGTGTGTGTGTGTGTGTGTGTGTGTGTGTGTGTGTGTGTGTGTGTGTGTGTGTGTGCAATCATGTGTGAGTGTGCATATTTATAGGAGACAGCATTCTGAGGACACATTCTCCAAACACACTAAACCTTGCCATATATTATAAGGGATGGTGATATTGCTGACATTAGGAGAGCCATGACAAACCCTCACCCTACTATCCCTGTGGCATGAGCAAATAATTGCATATCCTTGTAGTATCACTGATTAGACAGACAAGGGTTTGTATTGCAGTCATTGTCAATGTGTAATTGTGGGTATGTCATAGCATTATCATGGGTTTCAGTGAGTACAATATCCAATGTGGGGTGTGGGTGCTGGGTATACTGCCTTTACACCATGGTACCCCCAGTACATGTCCCAAGGTCCACTGTATGAGAACTGCTGTCATCATCAGCCATACAGGTAACTGATTACACTATCCAGCCCAATGATGCATGTGCTGTGTGCAAAAACTCTGTAACAGTATGGACTCACTGACAAGGTGGTTATCACTGCTAAACCGAGGTCTGTCAAATGTGTCTATGACTGTATGTATTTGTCAATTTGTATATGACAGTATGTCATACTATGTATTGTTCATTAACACCCAGTACATCCCACATTACCATACTGTACAAGGCCTAGTGATGTTCTTCACTTAACAGGAAACTTGGGATATACCTCACCCTAAAAGATCTGTGGTGTGTGCATTTAAGGGCAAACACATTAGTAGCAATAAGTACCTATGTAAGGGTTCTACTCTCAGTGTTGCCAAGTAAGTGTGTGTGCATGTGAAGGGATCTACTTCAGTTTGCAGAAAATATATGTCCCAGGAGATCATATGTCCGAGAACTAACTGGCAAAAGGTAACACTTCAGAGCAATCATCTTGTGGAAATTCATTCCACCAAAACTAGTAGTGGATGTGTAAATGACCACTTCCCCACTGTGAAGCTGTTCAGTGATACTGGAGTTGGTATATATAGTTGGGTGTGGTTGTTGTGGGCATAGCCACCCACATTGGGGTTATTGTTGTGTGTATACCCCCACTTAGTGTGCTGTTATACTGTACAGTTTATGTTAACAGGTTAAGTAGTTGTTAATCACACTATGTGTGGTTCTGTGCCACTTCACACCCTCTAAAATGGGGGGCTGTGCCACCCACACCAACACACCTATGTTTGCCAACTCCAGGATTGCACTACATTGGGGAAGAGGACATATACCCTGCCAGTACTATTGTCAATGACATTAAACTGGCAGACTGATTATTTACTGATATGAATGTTTGGCAATTTGGTCTTGGTGGAATTACATAGGCCAAAATGAGTTCACTGCAAAATGAAGTACAGCCATGTGAACAGTATTGCATCAGCACCAAAGCCTCTGTGTGTGTGTTATTCACAAACATTTGGTGTGTGCCACCAAGTATACTTTCCATTGTCCACTGTAGAAGGGCTGCTTACATTAGCCACCATGCACTCACCTGTATACACCCCTCAGACCTATCAGCCATGTGGCACATGCAGTAACTGTTATACAGACCTGTTACTTGTGTTCAGCTGTACCTGGGATATGGCACAGTCAGTGTGTCACCACAGTGCCACACCCCTTGTAGGAAAGGACAGCAGACCAACATCTTGCTAACACATAGACACCTAGAACACAAACAGAATACATCATGGATACCACAATCAGTCAGTGTTAATAACAGCTGTAATGCATCATGGCTGGACAGCTACATACCCTGACATGTAAGCATTAATCATTCCAGCTGACAACGTGTTAAACAGCATTACATTGATAAACCTTAGTACATTCACCCTGTGCATCAGAACCATATTAGCATATCCCTGCATCGATAGTATGGATGACAGGGATGTGGCACAGGTATCATCATATGCACAGGGTGTGTTGTGGGTTTGCCAGATGCCTAGGCTGAGCTGTTTGGTTGACATCATGTGTCTGGTTAGGGGTTTTTATTAAATGGGCTGTGCAGACGTGGTGTGTGTAGGTATGGAGGTGCCCTAGCTGTGTTGGTGATATGTGTGTCTATGTATGCACACATTTCTGCCATGTGGCTGCCCTATACAGGAGTTTGCTGGACAGTTCCAGACCATACATGCAGGATGTACAGTTCACCATGTCCAGCCATGGACACAGGAACTGTGCCTGCCAGGGGCTACATGGGCACTACCAAGCAGAAGCCCAGATATGGTACTCTCCCCTGATGATGACAATTGTCCTCTGGATCTGTGTCCCTGTTGGGACTGGCCAGGACCATATGCACGTGGCCTGCTGCACTGTAGTGTGGACAGCACCCCCTGCAATGCTTGTGCTGGTACTGTAACTATGGGAGCAGCCATGAGTTGTTGCATGTCCACATATCTCTCCACCTGTTGGTGTTGCGGACTTATGTCCACATTGCTGACACCCTACTCCCACCACATGCTCTACCACAGACACCACACGGTTGAGGATTCCCAACATCTCACCCAACCGTCTATCCATGACCTCTACAAAATAAAGGTGGGCACCTGCAACATCACTGATGTAGTCACGTACAGCAGGAAGAGTAGCCCTCTGCAGCCTCAGACTATCTCTGGTGTAATGTTCCATACATGCCTGTGCCTCCATGATGGCCCGAAACATGTGTCTGGTGACACCTGCTGTGGCACTTCTGCCAAGGGCATAATGGCCAGCAGCCCTCCAACGAGCACCCCTGTACATCTGCCTGTGTGGTACCTCGCCGGCCATCTGGCTATGGCTGCTGTGTACAGACACACTTGCCATAGTCATCACACTTTCCTGTCCCATGCCACCACCCGCCAACGGTCCATCTATGGCCACTGGTGATGGGGTATGTATGGGCTGTGACTGTGTGCAGGGATGGGGTGGATAAAAGTGGGATGTCAACCAATGGCACAGATTCACCCCCTGACAACCTTGCCTGTGTCTCACTATGCCTATCATCATTGTCAGAGTCTGTATGGACACTAACATCAGTTTACCTGCAGGAGGGACCCTGACCCACCTCGCCACCTATGAGGGACAGACAAAAAATGTAAATTAAGACCTGTATGTTGTGGTTTACCTCTACACACACACACACACACACACACACACACACACACACACACACACACACACACACACACACACACTCACTTACAGACGAGGTGGCACAAAGATATTACACAGACCTCTCATTACCCAACAGTCAACATGCATGACATATGGCACTCAGCAGCATGCACTGCAGCCATACTCAATCCTTGTTACCAACATTATACATCTCTGTAATGCATGAGTTGTGTTAATAGGTGATGTCCCTTCCCCTGGAACACACTGCACCCATGTACACAGTATTGCTGTGCACCTGTACAGCACACTGGCATGTACTCTGCACCATACCTCACAAGTGTACACACCATTGCTGAATGTGTATATGTGTGGCAGTTATATTTGCTCTGTTGCTCACAGCCCCTATGTGTTTGTCTGACACATACCTGGGATGATATGAGGACTGATGTCAGTAATTAATGCCTGTCCATTGATTTGCAGATCTCATCATTAGCAGTGCATGTATGTGTAATAAAACCCAGTTAGACTGCCAACCTTCAAAGCTTAATGTGGATATGAGGAGTGTACACACCCTTGTTGCATGCCAGCCACTTCTATGATATGCAGTGGGGCCACAATTCTGAATTTGTTAACATTGCACACACCTGATCTGTGACATATGACCTGTGCAATCCAATGCAGGATCAAACAAATGTGTTAGTCATGCAGATGCTGAATGAGATACATGCAATATGTGGTTTGCATAAGTGTGCACACCCTTAACACAATGGTTTGTTGAAGCACCTGTTAAGTGAACCACAGCAGTCAGTATTCCTGGAAGGGGTATACTAGCATGGCCCAACTTCACTTGCCATTATTTGGTCACTCTACCCTACAAAATGTCCCCCAAATCTGCCAGATTGCAAGGTCAGCTCATGTGCACAGCCTTGGAGGTCAGACAGTGGCTTCTCTATTGCTGTAGAGTCAGGGTTATGTCTGGCACAATTCCTAACCTTCAATATGTTCAGATACAGCCATTTTAACAAGCTTTGGATGTGTGCTTCAGTTCACTGCTGTGTTTCAAGGTGGCACCCCTCCCCATCCTCAGCCTTATTGCAGATGCTTGACAACTATGGGCCACATATGAGTGTTATTTTGCAGTGTGCCAAATTCCAAACACCATGTCTACCGGCCTAGTTCCAGCTAATGAACAGCAAACCTAAAGGTGTACACTGGCACCAGCAAGCTAACTATTGGGGATGGTGGCCCTGAGGTGGAGTGAGGTGTTGCTTGTGCACCACATGTATCTTTATGAATACTGTTGTAGTTTTGAGCCTTGGTCTCATGACATCATTACACTTTGCAACATATGCCTTTGGGAGACTTGATGTTATGTTTATGCTACCTGTAAAGGGCCCTGGATGATCTATCATGTGGGACAACTCTTCCATCTGATTATCCTAACCCATAGGCCCCACTTATGCAGAATCCAGGCAATTGTCAACACAGGTACTGCACAGGCAGTACTTGCTAGACATTCCTGCAAGTCCCTCAGTATCACTACATGTTTCTGGGCAGCCTCCATGACCAGTGTGCAACATGTTTTGTCATCTGTTTTGGATGGGCATCTGTTTATTTTCTACATATGTTGTCCCATACTTCATACACACATACATGACTGTCTGCACTGTTTTCCATGGTATATGCAATGGTGAGGTAAGGCTACTTTACTCACTCCTGAGTGCTGCCTTTTGGATATGGGATCCATTTCATGGTTTGTAAGATGTGTGCAAGCCACGGGTGCCTCTGTTGCAGGTGAGTGGGCAAATGTCATGGACATACTTCTTGGACAGCAGACCATTACTTGGTGTGACATTAAGGACCTGTACTTGATGGAAGGTGTGTACTCAAGAAGAGTGAATGCTGTCAGTACAGCACAAGCTTCTTCCACAATATGTTATTTAGAGTGTGTGTGCACACATATGCTTCCAGTGTTTGTTAAGGTATGTATTCCCCATATTTGTTGTCCTGACATAGGATTCCATATTACACATTCATTGCTCATGTTAGGATCACATTCCAGGTTGTAAAAGGTGTGGAATGTGGTATTGTGGTTTGCCGTTGTTTATATCAGGTACAGTTGCCATTGTAATAGTGGTGTATACACTGTTGTAGCCACTGTATAAGGGTAATGTTTCAGATATGTCCCTACTGTAGGCCATTTGTCCCACCATTATGTTCATCTCTGTCCACACATCTTGCGCTGACAGGTTGTTAGGTATACTGCAGGACACTTACATACTATTCAGATATGCCACCATGGTGATCACTGTGATGCAGTGCAGATAACAACAACAATAAGTGAACGTGTACAGCATGCATTATGGGTAGGTGTGTTAAATGTGTGCATGGCAAATAACATTGTCATAACATGGCCGGTGTATTGGCAAGCCTGAACAAAACAACTCCATACTCACCAGCTACAGGCTGCTGCCCAGTTGTATACCAGAGGGACCTAAATAGTTGTGTGAGAGAAGTAATGTCAGTAGCCACACCTGTGGCATTGGTACAGGGTGGGATCAGCATTTCAGCACATTGACAAGACAAACCTACAATACTAGAGATTATGCATAGCTGTTCATTACTACACTGCAGAAACAGGCTATCTTATCTGACATATGCATGTAGATACTTTACAGATGAAAATGGGTAAGCAACAGTGGTCTAGTAATGTGCCCTGGGGCCTTACCTGCCTGCTTCTTGTCCATTGTGTGGGTGGCATCAACCCCCACAATGCTGTCTTTTCTGGCAGGTGGGTGCCCCAAGGCAAGTGAGGAGCTCCTCAACATGTGTCAGTGGGGCTGGATGGCATGACCCCCACCTGTGGCTAGCTGATCCCTCCTAACTGCAGCGGCATGCTGACAGGCATGGTGGATCAGATCTGTGCGGTGATGCCGCACCTGCTCATAACTTCAGTTGTGCAGGGCGACATTGTTTACCCTGTAGACGAGCTTGTTCCACAGGGCAGTCCTGTCATGCAGATCCTGGGCCCTGCGTCCAAATAGTATGGTATGATGCTTGATGAGGTACTGGACGATTGCATCATTTTCCAGGTTTGTGAATGCGGGCTGACATTCCTGGAACATTGTGCCTGGAAGGATAAACAGGAAAAAGGTCACAGGACCTCATACGGTTGTCCACATGCACATCAACAGTGGATATTACTTGCAAATAATCCAGACTATACCATAACACTGTAAGCTATCATGGCTTTGATGCCTTGCATTGCATTCCTGGCCCTGACCTGTCCAGTTCCCCCAATGTTGGACACTTAATGGCATAATCTACTATTCATCATTCATTTCTGTGTAGAGGGATGACAGTGGCCATCTTCCATGTGGATGGTGTGTGGATGGTGGCATGTGTGTGTTTGACTGTAGTGTGTGATGGAACTGTGAGCACATTCCTGTGTTCATGTAGGAGGCAAACTGTGATGTTCTCATGCCCCATGGTGACTTGCTGTTGTTGCCATCAGTCGGCATTATGTCCATAGGTTCATAGGTTCATAGGTAGGTCCTAGGCTATCAGCCCTGAGGCCTATACAAGCCCAGCCAAAAAGGTACCCTGGCTTTTGCCACCCAAGAAAATTATTTTCCTGTGCCACTGTTGAGCAGGGCCACAGAGGTGATCCCCAGGGTGAATTTCCTATTTCCCATCCAATCATCAAGATTTTTCTTGAAGAGTGCTAATGAGGAGCTTTGTTTGATATAGATAGGTAGTTTATTCCAGAGTATGGGAAGTCTCTGGGACAGAAATCTATCCCTCCGGCATGTTCTGTTTATTGTGTTGTCAAGGTTTAGGTCCCTAGAGCGTGTAGCTCGGAGGGATTGGGATATCTTTAAGTGGACCATGTTCAACAGCTCTGGGTTTGACATAGCTTTGTATGTTAGGCACAGATCACCTCTGAGTAGGCGATATCCGATGGAGTAAAGCTGGAGTTTTTTGAGACGGTCAACGTAGGGCATCTGTTTGAGGCTGGTAATCCTCTTTGTGAGGTATTTCTGCAGCCTTTCCAGTTGTTGGAAATGTCTTGTGAGGTACATACCAAAAGGGGCATTGTACTTTATAATGGGTCTAATGAGTGATGAGTAGAGGGGAACAATGACCTCTTTTTTTCTGGATGAGAAACCTTTTGTGATGAGGTGTGCCATGTAGAAGGATTTCCTGACTACTGTGGCGATGTGATTATCAAAGGAGAGACTACTGTTCACCTATGTCCCAAGGTCTCTTACCACACTTTCGGTGTTAAGTATACTACCGCCTATGTTGTAGTTCATGGGTACAGAGTTTTTACCAAAGGGGATGACAATGCACTTTTTGGCATTGAGCTTGTGGCCATGGCTTTGACACCAGGCATCGGTCTCAGTGAGGCCCTTTTGTAGGATGTCCACATCGTTAGGAGTTTAGATTATGGCTCCTAGTTTACAGTCATCTGCAAACTTCATTAGCCAAAGACCTTCTGTGTTAGCCTGTACTTCAGAGAAGTAGATACCAAACAGGAGAGGACCCAGGACTGAACCCTGTGGTACTCCACTTGTCACTGGTCTGAAGTCAGATTTGGAGTCTGCTACTTTCACAGTATGGGTTCTGTCAGTGAGCCAGTTTGCAACCCATCTTGTGACATAGGGATTTATACCTAGTTTAGTGAGTTTATCTATAATTCCAGAGTGGGAGATGGTGTGGAAAGCCTTGGCAAGATCTAGATAGGCTGTGTGAACCACCTTACCCTTGTCTACGGGTTTGGTGACTGCTTCAAACAAGTCTATCAGGTTTAGGAGACATGATCTGTCTTTTACAAAACCAAACTGGATGGGATCCAGAGTTTGGAGATTACCAATGTCTTTGTTTATAAGTTCCATGATGATACGTTCCATGGCCTTGCAGACCAGGCTCATCAGGCTAATGGGCGGTAGTTCCCTGGGTCCATGGTGGCCCCCCCTTGTGGAGTGGGATAACCGTTGCTGTGCGCCATTCAGCAGTCACAAAGCCTGAGGTGAGGCTATGATTGAACATGGTACTTAGGTGGGGTGCCAGTTCATTCTGTAGTTCATGTAGAATGCAGCCTGGGATGTTGTCTGGTCCCATGGATTCTGTGTTCTTGGCTTTGGAGAGTGTGGTTTCTACCTGTGCAGCCATGATTACAGGAACTTTGCATTCTTCTGGTATAGAGATGGGCTCTTTAGGGGGTGAGAGGGGGGGTAAAGTTAGCACTGAACCTATCTGCCAGGATATTGGCAATATCAGTTGGGTCTGTATATTTAGTGCCATTGTGCTGTAACTCAGAGCAGATCTGAGTGTTGCCATTCAGATTTTTGACATAGCTATAGAATGCTTTGTGATTGTCTTTAGAATCAGTGGTGATTTTGTTTTTGTAACTAGCTTTGGAGGATTTTATCAGGGATCGGAGCTTCTAACTGAGGCTAACCAGGGAGCTACTCCACTCGTGGGATTTTACTCTCTTTTGCAAGAGTTTCTTCCTTCTGTTGTACAGTTTGTTTATGGCAGGGGACCACCAGATTGGCTTCCTTTTTTTTGAGGATAGTGTCATGGTTCTTTTTGGGATAGCACGATCCATGCACTCATGTAAGTGCTTATAAAGTGCAATTGTGTAGGATTCAGTAATCGTAACTGTATTGTCCATCTGCTTGGGTGTTATGAAGTTCACCACTTCTGTCTTAAGAAGCATGAAGTTGGCTTTGGAGACATTTTTTATTATGGTTTCCTTAATGGTGGGTGGAGGCAGAATGTGGATATCTAGGGTAATTAGCTTATGGTTGGATCGGACCAATGAGGCATTGACTTCAGATGTGGAACACTGGTCACTCATACTGGTAATGACTAGATCTAGGATATTGTTGCCCCTAGTGGGGGTGTGGATAAGTTGATCCAGGGCATTGGAGTTTATGAATTCTAGAAAGCGTTGAGCGAAGGAGTTGGTACATGAGTAGTTTTCCCAGTTAATGGTAGGGTAGTTGAAATCGCCCATTATTAGGGTGTTTGGTTGAACCCTAATATTTTCCAGTGCATCAAGAAAAGAGGAGTGGGAATCCTGGGGCATGGTAGCAAGCTACAATTTGGATTGCAGTTTTGCCCAGAGTTAGTTGCACTTGGATAACCTCACATGCATTATGCTGAGCAACTAGCCTGGAGGTGTGGATAGCCTTAATGACTATGGATAAACCTCCGCCTTTGGTGTTCCGGTCCAGGTTACATGACCGAAAAGTGTGGTATGAGTTATAGCCTGGTAGTGCAGGGGTGCTCTCTGGGTTCTTGAACCAGGTCTCAGTCACTGCACATATATCGATGTTCTCCATTTTAAGGAGTGCCTCGAGTAAGTGCATTTTGAGATTTAGACTTCTGGCATTGAGTGGCATCACCCTCAGTTTTTGCTTGCCTGTTCCTGTTATGGTGGTGAATTTGTCATTTGAACCTTGCCTAAAAAGGCACTATAGGGGCGGCAAGTACCGTAGCCAGTATCCAAAATCCCAGGAGTGACAGGTGTAGGCCATCTCTGGCAAAGCTTCATGGTCTGTCGACCATATCATCCCAGGCAGACAGATACTGGATCCCTTTAGAATGGCACCAGAAGCTTAGCCAATTGTTGACGTCAATCATTTTGTCCTTGTACTGTGGCATCATTCTGGGTGATGGCAGAATGCTACTCAGGGCTAGGGTCATACCTGCCTGGGCTACAAGATCAGAGAGCTCTTCCATGTCTCTTTTCATGTAGTCCAGGGAGGTAGGTCTCAGGTCGTTCACACCAACATGGACAATGACAGAGTCATATTTGTACTTGTTGTGGAGTGACCTGAGTCTGTGGGTTATGTGGCGGATCCTGGCACCTGACAGGCAGCTGACAGTAACCTTCTCCTTGTTTAGCCTGGTGAGTGGGACATCAGTGTGCCTGACTATAGAGTCACCTAAGACTATTGTGTTGGGTACGTTGTTTTGCCTTATTGGCTGTGGTTGAGTGGCACACTGAGTCTGCGGGCTATGTGTCATTTTGGTTGTGTTGGGGGGTGGAGGTTGCTTGCATTTCTGCTTTGGAGGTCTCTGTTGCTTGAGCAGATTATTATTGAGAGCCTCCACAAATGTTTTTGTATTTCTATGTGTGGATTTTGGTGGTGTAGATTTAGTGAGACTATGTAATGAGTGTGGTGTGGTGCAAGTGTTTACCTTCTCCTCTTGACTGTCAAGTTCAGTCTTGATTGGAGAGAGCTTTACCTCCAGTTTGGTTAGATAAGTGCATCTCTCACAGGTTGTGGTGTTGGGTGGTGGGAGGAGAGGCTTGTCTGTGTAAATGAGGCAATTTCTACATTGCCCCAAGATGCCCAGATTCATCAAATAGACAGGAGAGAACACTGGGAGCTGACCCTTGGACGTGCCTGAATAAAAAAACTATTTTCCTTTAGATAAGAGAGGAAAGTGAGTACAAGAGCTGTTTTTCTCTAAGCAAGTGAGGAAAGTAAGTACCAAAACTGTTTTCCTCTAGGTAATGAGGAAGGTTGAGTGCTATAGTAATTAGTAGGTTATTTAGTGCTTACAAGTTCTGAACAAGTGCTGATCATGAATAAGCAAATTCAAGTGCTAAAAGTAAGACTCTGTATCTGGACTAAACTAGTTACAGGAAAGGGGGAAACAAGTGCAAATGTGGGCTTTTAAATCAGAAAGTTGAGAGAGATGGAAAAACTGCCCAAACGGCCAATAACTACAATTTCTGGGCCAGAACCACTCCTTATGTGGTAGATAGGTTACCTAGTGCTTACCACTCCCACTGATAAGCTAGAAGGCTTCCCTCCAACACAGAAAGCTTGGGGAGCTCAGAAGCTTACAAATAGTCCTGGATACAGCAAATCTGAATCTGGACTACACTAGTTACAGGAAAGGTATTTTTTTATATATATACAGAAAAGTAGCTAAAACAGCATACAGTGCAAGCTAGCACACTTGAGTATGTAGCAATGTTAGACCAAACAGTTTAAAAAAATGCAATTAAATTAAAAATGACTAAAAACAATGCAGAAGGAGTCTATTAGGTAGAATGAGGTAAAGAGATGGGACTGGGGGGGAGTGTTCCAGATCAAATCTACAGTGGGGGCTGTCAACTGCAAAAACCTCCAAATTTAAACAACAACACAGGAATAGGGAGGGTGGGTATGGAAAAACCAACACCTTCAGCAGAGATCTGAAAAACTATACACTGAAACAAAAATAACAGTGCACAACTCTGAAGTCAGCCAGCAATTATATAAAATTAGTCAAACAACTATTACCAGTACGCAACTCTGAAGTGCCAGAAAAATATACTCAGCTCTGTATATCTCCAGATAGCTTGAAGAGCACTCTTTCAGGACACAGGAAGGCTCTAACAATGATATGCAGACTTTTTTACTAAGAGGGTCTAATTTTATGGAAGTAATCCTTGAGATGGTCAGATAACACACAGGATGCAAAACCAGTTATACCAACTTAAGACACAGAGAAATAGGGGCAAGTGGGAAAAACACCTTCAGCAGAGATGTGAAAAACTATACAGTGAAGCAAAAATAACAGTGCAAAACTCTGAAGTCAGCCAGCAATGATATAAAATTAGTCAAACAACAATTACCAATACGCAACTCTGAAGTGCCAGAAAAATATACTCTGGTCTGTATATCTCCAGATAGCTTGAAGAGCACTCTTTCAGGACACAGGAAGGCTCCAACAATGATGATGACCACTGATATGGGCAGGAGTATGGTTGATGTCCATATCCCCCTGCACTAATGTTGTGGACAGGGTGCCACTGTTCCCACCTATCCTGTCTGATGCAGGTTTCCTGTATCCATGGCATTTGTGTATGAGGTGTGCTTTACCCCCAGTTCAAGTTGACTTGCGTTACTGGCTCTGAGACTGCTTACATATGTGGGGACATGGTTGCAATTGGCCTTGGTGGTTTGGATATGTCTGATTTCTAGTCATAGTCAGATGTACATGAAGTCACCTGTGAACCTACATGCTTGCTCAGATAGAGGTGCACTTGCTTCCAAGTTGTGGTTTGCATCTATGTGTCCCTGTACAGCCACTATAGCAACATATTATGTGCTTTGTGTCTTGGTGCTGTCCACCAAGGGGGATTACTCTATCGTTGGTGGAGGATGGCTGTACAGTTAAGGTGCTGCTGATTCCATATAGCTACAGTGGATATGAAGTGTACACACACCTGTTACAATGCATGGTATTGTGCAATTGGAACATGATCCCACAAAAGCACATGTCAACACAATCCCCACCTGTGATGTGTCCTATAGCCTGCTCAGATCAATAGGGAACATAACAAACTGTCCTGTGGAAACATATGGGAATTAATACTCAGCACAATAAGCCAGTTGAATGTTTGTACACACCCTTACACTGATATGTTGTGTAAACAACTGCCGCGATGATTACAGCATCCATTTTCTTGGTTTGTACTCTCAAACTGTTGCTCACAGTTCATGAAACAGCTTTGTTTCTTTTTCAATAGAATTGTACAGGTTATAGGTCACATTTGAGGTGAGAAACGTTTTGACATAACGTTCTGTGGTCTCATTGGCATACAGCACACAGACCTGGCATTCCAACAGGGGTGTGTATACTTTGATATCCAATGTGTATGGGTGTTCATATAGCTGTTAGTGGTAGGCATGGACAGGTCATAACATAGTTGTACACTTCTCTGATTACTATGTGATATGATAAGCATGCCTACTGTAGTACTCATATCACTGTCATGGCAATGCAGAAATCAGTAGCAGTACACATTTTATTTTGTTGTATGCAGTGACAGTGAAATTACACACATGTACAACATGCACATCCTATTTTCCGGACTGCTTGTGACCCATGTTATTACTTCTATGCCTTTTAGCTGAACATACGCATGCATACACATGCTCAGGGGATACCTGGTATACATTTGTGCTCTATGTCATTATGGTGCACTGTATTTACAGTCTTGCAGCTCAATCATATGTCTCAACCTGTTATACCAGGACTTCTGGTCATTGGTCCACATCACTGTGTGACAAAACAGGGAAGACAATTTTGATAAAGTATTAATATAGCTGCCATAACACAAGTATATGTGTAGGTGACTACAGATATCTATCACAACTGCGAACATTGTCCAGGAGAACACTGTACAGTTGAATGTCATTAATTCAATATATCACACGCAGTTTAACACACACATCCGCAACATTGCTTTACTATGCTCATCCCCTATACAGGTATCCTAGATTGACAATACAAACATGTATAATACTCATATTCACAGGTAACACATAGCTATGGGCAACATCCCATTAACTGGCCTAGCAGACACTCTAGTGGTTGCCATATGCGAGCTGTCCTTTCCCAGGGTGTGTCAGGCTCCTCAGCTGTGACCCAACCTATCTACCTCTTAGAGCATCACATGTGGACAAAGCCTAACATTAGGGGGGATATATAGCGTTAGATCGTAGATATGCATATTACAAACTTATGACGTTTGTAGCATGATACATTTTGCATTACCATGACTGTTATGAAGGTGGTGGGGTCTGAAACTCATGTGTCTGTCATGACTTCATTTCTTCTACCTTAAGCTATTTGCCAGACTAATATAGATGTTTGGAGGAACAGAACGAAACACTATGATGGCTAAATCTTGACATTCTGTGAAGATCCGCACAGTTGACAGGTATGGCCCACTGCAGACAGATCCAGATGCTATGTCCATAGCATTTATTCAGCAGGACATCATTACAGCAAGTACTGATGGCACATGTACATCTTTCATAATCATCTATTCCATTATTACGGACCAAGCACTACATTCAATTACATGCTTACATGTTTCACATACCTGGTTTATCTTCAGGTTCTTTCTGTGTACAGGTTGTCTTCTTGTTTCTTATTTCTTATTTTGAGGTTTTATGTTTTTTTTTTTCTCTCTCTCTCTCTCTCTGTCCCTCTCTCCACTACTGGGATCAAGCTTGTTTGAATAGGTTGAAGCATGGCTTTTGTAGGTGATGCTCATGTTTAAGTGATGGCCTCTGCACCAGTTGCTGTTCCCCACTTGTTAATTGCATGCAGGCAGCTGTGTAGTTCTTCCAATAGCCAATGTCATAGCAACCCACTACTATAAATAACTACATCATGTGGGCATTGTCTCTTTACCTTTTCTGTATGGAAGACATCCTTCATGTGTGGGGGCAGCAGTGTTACAGACAGCAGGTAGGAAAACCTCTTACAACAGGACTTATTGACACAGGCCAAATACATGTTTGTATAAGGTTCCAGACCTAGGGACAGTGTGTGAGTATTGCTGTTATATGCATTGAATACTGCTAGTTCAGTAGGGGTTCACTGCTATTACCGAACTACAAACCTCGCCCCTATCTCGACCCATGTTAAAACCTGTTCCTAGCCTTGCTTTTAAAGCTTGATATTGCTGTGTTCGACTTTCCGTTGTCGAACATAGTGCGATTGACCGAGTGTGAGTCAAAATAATGATAGTAAACCACACACACATATATATACATATATATACATATATATATATATATATATATATATATATATATATATATATATATTGTTTTTATATATATATATATATATATATATATGTATATATATATGTGTGTGTGCACACACACACATATACATATATAAATACATTTTCCCTACTGTTGAATGACTGTGCTGCATGACTGCATGATATGTTTGAGAAAACATCTCATATGTCCACAGCTCAGATGGTTTAGTGGTAACTTGTTGTGGCTATTGTGTGCAGGGTCCTGGGTTTGAGTCTTGCAAGGGCTGATTATTTTGTTGCTGGGCGGAACAAGGGCTGCTGGATACAGAGTGATTAAGGCACTTTTAAGCAGTTGTAAGTGGGTTTGTGCGGCAGTATGCAGTGCTAATTTCCAGTTAAATATGCTTGCAGACAGTTAGCCTTAAAAGTGCTTAATCTGTGTAGGCATTGCTTAACGCTGCGCAAACAGGCTTAATCCCATTACTACTGCTTAAAAGTGCTTACTCCCACTTACCCCGTGCTAATTTCTTTAAAAGAAAAGAAAAAAAGGAGTGATAGGAAAGTGTTGAAAAAGAAGGCATGCAGAGGGAAAGACAATAGGGAAAGTAGCTAGGGATGTGCAGGATGGGTGTAGGGAAGGTCCATAGCTGTCCATTTCTTCTACAGCAACAGCTGTGCATATGTACTGAATTTGGAGGTATATTTGGACACTCAAACCCCTGATAGAGGGGTGAGGACAACAATAATGTTTTCTCAAGCCAATTAGACCAGATTACATGTGTCCAGTGGACACGTGTGTGAAATGGACAGCTATGTATGGAGCAAATTTTTTTTTTGGGAACAGATTGCCCTTTTTTATAAGGTGAGTGTGGGATGTTGGGGAAGGATAGTAGGTATATTTGGGGAGGTAGGTTGTGTAGGAAGACAGACAAGACAGACAAGACAGCATACAGGGGTGGTATATGACACATGTGGGGGGTAAACACCTTGGACGGGGAGGGGTGTTTGGAAAATGGAAGCCCATGAAACCCCAAATGGAAACAGTGGGACTGAGGTCCCCACACATGGGCAGTCACCACTGCACCTTCAAAGCCCCGAAGGTGGATGTGCTGGGAACTGAGCAGGAGGAGCAGCCTGACCCTCTAATTGCATCATGTGGCCCTCAAGCTGGCGTAGCAGATCTCCAAATTCCTTTCAGAGCCCGCTACTCACCAAACCCTGGACCTGGCTTCAGATGACAGTATCCTGTCCATGCCCACTCCCAGAGGGGGGATGAGCCCCATCCCCTGAGGTGGTTCCACCTGAAGGTAGTGCAGGACCAGCAGACAAGCAAGTCCTGGGTGGGTCCCAGATGTACTGGGTCCCAGTGCAACGGCCAGATGAGGTGGGAGAGGTGGGTCTGCTGGGACTGGCCTTCCCAAATGTGCTATGGTGTTACAGTTTTAGAACATATGTGGGTTACTAATAGTCAGCACAGTCCAGGATTAATTATAACAGCATGCATAGATATCCCCATTAAACCAAAACAACAGATTTGGAACAGTTGCATAGCAAACAGAACACATGCATATATGAAACCACAGTGGCCATTACAACAGCATGCAAGTTACAGTGATAGGTTCATAGGTTCATACTAGGCTATCTGCCCGAGGGCATTTATAAGCCTAGCCCATAGTTTTGTGGCTTACGCCACCCCTTTAGTTTGGAGAAACTATGCCCATTATTTTGCTGTGCCTCTGTCGAGCAGTGACACTGAGGTAACCCCTGGGGTGTATCTGCGATCTCCCATCCATTGGTCAAGATTCCTCTTGAACAAGGCCAGCGAGGTGCTCTGCCTCACATAAACCGGGATTTTGTTCCACAGCATAGGGAGTCTTTGGGTGATGAATCTATCCCTCCAGCACGTCCTATTAATAACCGTGTCGAGGTTTAAGTCTCCCGCCTTGTGGCTCTGAGGGATCTAGATTTTTGAGATGAAGCATGTTCATCAAATCTGGGTTTGACATGGCCTTGTATGTCAGGCATAGGTCACCTCTGAGCAAGCGGTAAGCAACTGAATATAACTGGAGTTCTTTCAGTCGGGCAGCATAAGACAGATTTTTGAGACCCTTTATCCTTTTGGTGAGGAACTTTTGTGGCCTCTCCAGCTGCTGCAAGTGTCGGGTCAGATACATTCCGAATGGGGCATTGTACTCGATCATTGGTCTGATGAGTGATGAGTATAGGGAGACTATGACTTCCCTTGATCTAGATGTGAATCCCTTCATGATAAGGTGGGCAATGTAGAAGGTCTTCCTAACTACTTTAGCAATATGAGTGTCGAATGAAAGGCTACTGTCAACCTGGGTTCCCATTTCCCTAATAACTTCTTCTGTGTTCAGGGGATTGCCACCTATATGGTAGCTAGGGGTAACCTTATTTTTCCCGAAGGGTATGACTATGCATTTCTTGGCATTTAACTTTAGGCCATGGCTCTGGCACCAGTTATCCGTTTCTGTGAGACCCTTCTGAAGGATATCTGTGTCGGATGTGTTTTCAACTACGGCGCCCAGTCTGCAGTCATCTGCAAACTTTGTCAGCCATAACCCTCCTGTGTTTGCTTGTACTTCAGAAAAGTAGATGCCAAACAAGAGTGGGCCCAGGACTGAGCCCTGTGGGACACCACTTGTGACAGGCTTTGAGTCTGACATGGCGCCAGCAACTCTGACCCTGTGGGTTCTGTCACTCAGCCAGTTTGCAACCCATCTTGTAATGTATGGGTTTACATTTAAGTTGATGAGTTTTTCAATGATACCCGAGTGAGGTATTGTATCAAAAGCCTTCGCCAGGTCTAGGTAGGCTGTATGGACTGCCTTTCCCTCGTCAATGGCCTTGGTGACTGTTTCAAAAAAGTCAACCAAGTTTAGAAGGCATGATCTGCCTTTGACAAAGCCAAACTGGGTTGGATCCAAAGTCTGCAAGTTCCCTATGTCTTTATTTATGAGATCCATTATGATCCTCTCCATGGCTTTGCAGATAAGGCTTGTCAAGCTAATAGCAACAGGTTACCAATGGTAGTATTTCAACATGGAACATTAATAGAAACACATTTCAATATTTGTTGAGCAATAGGACGTATGTTCCAACAGTAGGTTTGGTGTAAAACATACCCATTGATTTCTGTGCTTAGATTATTGTTGCAGATGTGGTGGGGGAGGAGAGAGATGTCAATTAACTTGTATATCCTTGCAGTACTCACAACTTTAATGATCATTGCTCTAATCATTACTCTACAGATATTATTGCAATACCCTATGGCCTTGGTTTGTGCAGTGGTATGTTTGTACACAGTGTATACTTCAACTGTCTTATAGCTACATTCTACTTCTCTTACCTGGTAGACCTGTGGAGAGAATGTTTGTTAACACTACCTGACTGTTTCTACACATATTCCCAGATTCGTAGTTATAATTCTGTACATACCTCTCAACCTCTTAATGCAAAAAATTTGTACAAAGCTTGACAAACTGGGGGTACAAATAGGGATATATTTTAAATATTGCTCTTATAAACATTTGGAAAGTTGCTAGAATAATAGGATTTGTTTAAATATACATTTTCTGAAGGATCTGAAGTCTGAAACTCAAATGTATGTCATTATTTAGTGACTACAATCCTGAGATCATCCCAGTGATTTGCTAGGAAAATAGAGGAACAGGCCAAAAATATGAGGTGAAAATCTGGACATTCTGCACAAGTCTGTACAGTTGAGAGGTATGATTATACATATAGCTTACTACCACTCCCAGGATTTGAACCATGGCTGTGTGTGCTAAAAATAAATCTGTGTTTCATCAGAGTGAGCTATTTACAAAGTAGTTTTTTTTCACATTTTCTGTCTAAGTCTCTCTTGGTTGTACAATCTGACCTTGTAATTACAACATTCTTATACAGACATTCCTAGACATATTTGTTATGTAACACAGTGTGAGAAACAGTTGACACAGCAGTACTATTCACATACCAGATCTTGGTGAATGCAACATGTGAGACCATACAATACTAGAGTAAATATAACCAGTCCAGGATTTAGAACTTTATTGCCAGGCAGTTACACTTTTATTTAAATATGACCTATATGGGACTATTACTGTCATATTGTCTGGTTTATTCAGTACAAACCATACACATTTTTTATAGTGCCAGGTGACATTTTACTCCTTTATATTTATTTGGTATGACTACTACAAGCAGGACTGTTATTCACCAGCCTCATAATGCAGTCTTTGTAACCTGCTTGCATAGTCTTCCTGGTTCACAGCCAGCTCAGCTGCAGCTAGAATGAGAATAGAGAAACATTTATGCATACCTGTCCATCACATACACAGGCTAGACATTAGTAAACAGTTATTGATAAGAGTACTTATACACTGCTGGGCCATCACCCCTCTACCTTGCTTCTTGGACCCACTGTTCCAAGAGCTCCCTCTTCCTCCATTTCAAGTCAGTATAGTGGTGCCAGACCTGCTCACTAGTCCAAGGGATACCAGTGGCACTGGTGAGATCATGGGCAAGACTTTCCCAGGCTTACACTTTATATTGGGAGCCCTGGTACTGGTTCTGCAGCAGTCTCATGTCATGTTTTTTTACCAGGAGTCCTACCATGACCTTGGACTCCTGTATGGCCCAGACTGCACCCGGAAACGCATGCCCTCTCCAACATCTGCCATACTGCCTACAGTGGAGAGCTGCAACCAGTTATGAGCTGTATTCTTGCCTGTGGGGTTTAAATATGGCTGATTTCCCACCCTTTGCCATGATTGGATGGCTTTGGAAATGCTGAGCTAAGCTAAGCTACGGGCAAATCTGCTTAACTAAAGTTGGCAGTGCTTAAAGGGACAGGTTCAGCATTGCTTACCAATGGGCAAATCCACTTAGCTGGGCTATCCATTGCTTAGTATTTATATGTATACAATGCTTACAACCGGTCAACATAGCCGTGCAATGCTTAGCATTGCTTATGTTTTATTATATTGGTCTACCACCTGTATGGATTGATTTATCATTCTTTACATAATATAGATTTATTTACCTTCCCTGACATCCCCTAATGTGGTGTGATTAATTTATTCTTCTGTGACTATACTGTATGGGGCACTTGTGTTTATATGGGGGTTTCACTAATTTATTACACTGCCACCTCACATCTGGGCCTAATATACTACCCTGGTAGAGAAAAATCAGTTACTTCTTACATAAATATGCAAACAATTAAAATTTTAATGTTTACACATACAAAATGGAAATGGCTTTGGTGAGGCTTGAACCATGAATGACTACATGCAAGGCATACGCTCTTACTGCTATACTATTGCACTTATGCTTGCACTGCATGTCTATTGCTTTTTAACTTATTGTGCCATTTCAGCTGGGCTAAGCGTAGCTGAGCAACCTAACTGCATATATAAAAACATTTATTTGTTGTGTTTTTTTTATTTGTACCCTTCAGAATATCCATGCTAATGCTGAACCTGTTATTCTATCAACTTTCTGCTTTGTGGGATGATTGCCCATTATGGCTTTGTCCACATTCCTTACTCTGACAGGTTGGGAGGTGTGCGCTATGTGCTTATGCTTAATCTGTTATTCTATCAACCTTTGGCTTGGTAGGGATGATTGTCCCTTATGGCTTTGTCCAGATTTCTTACCCTGACAGGTTGGGGGTGTTACAAGCATTCTCGCTCATTTAAAATTGCTGAACGACAGTTCTGGTGTGCAGGGGTCATGTGTATTGCGAGACCTCTGCTCTCAGCACACCCCCTGTGCTTGTACACAGAACCATGTCCATTTTACAACATGGCAGCGTGCCTTCATACATATGCATGACGCACTGCCATGCTGAACAGGAACAGTCCCTGCTGTGCAGGAATAACTTATTCCTGCACGGCTGCTTGCTGAATCCGGGGGATTGTATTTTCAATTCCCAGTTTATCCAGTTTATACTCATGGAGAATCAGAGCCTGTTTCTGCAATTAATGAGCATAACACAGGAAATAGTCCAGGATGGAGCAACCATCAATTGCAGGACATATTGTCTCACACTTGCTGTCAGATGCAAAACTAGTGGAAACATAATCATCTCCATTTCATCTATCTACATGTCTCTGGGATGTGGGATTAAAGTGTAGGCCTCAGTAAAATCTTACAAAGGCACAGATATGACATGCAGTCTTTGTACTGCAAGCACCCTAGTCAAGGATCATATGAGAGAACCAAACTAGTTAGATATGGGTTGATTAAGTAATTGCTTGTTCTTTCTTTCATAGTTAAATCCATTGGGTATTGTAATGGTGCTGTCCTGTAATTAGCTATGTGATACATTCAAGACACTAACCTTCACATAATGATTATATATTTTTTAATCAGTTTCTTAAAAATATTTTGCATTATGACTAGTGCTGGCAATTGGCCTTTTGTATTTAAGAATTTCTCCACATTGAACATTTGGGAAACAACTATGCCCATTTACAATTTAACCTTTAGTTATGAGTAGAGGTACTGTCATGGTGCTATTTTTTATTGTGGACAAGGTGGTAAATCCATGGGCAATCAGTATTCCTTCACCCAGTGATTTTTTTCATGTATTTATTTTAAATAATTCCATAAACTATTTTTCTTGTTTGAGGTAAATACTTGGGCCTTCGTATTTCAGACTTCAGTACGGGGAGTATTTGTAAGATTGTGAGTGGCCTCATGTATTGCAGATGGCATCAACACATGACATTCATGGATTGTGGGGTGTGAAGGAATTTATGAACTGTTAAAAGAAAACAACAATGCAAACAATGCATTATGGCTGTTGCATATTTACAATCAAAGTAAAATCAAGATGCTGAATTATTTTATAATATAGATCAATTACAGAATTTATGGGATAAATACCTTAGTTTTTTTAAAAAATGCAGTTTGCTATTATAGGTCCATAGGTAGGTACTAGGCTATCGGCCCTAGGGCCCATACAAGCCTAGCCAAAAAATGTACCCTGGCTTTCGCCACCCAAGAAAATTATTTTCCTGTGCCCCTGTCTAGCAGAGCAGAGCCACAGAAGTGATCCCCGGGGTGAATTTCCCATTTCCCATCCAATCATCAAGATTTTTTCTTGAAGAGTGCTAATAAGGAGCTCTGTTTGACATAGATAGGTAGTCTGTTCCAGAGTATGGGAAGTCTCTGGGACAGGAATCTATCCCTCATATTTGTGCCATACCTAACGGCTAACACTCAGTGTTCAATGACTACACCACTGCAGTTATTTGTCTACACAATTTTTCTTTTGAGATGCAAATTGTTCACTTCCTGCCATTTACCCCATACTCTTTTTAAACAGGAATCATTCAGCCAGCGTGAGCAACTAGAGAATATCTGTCTGTGTGTCCTCAGTAACAGTAAAACAAAAGCAAATATTTTTTATTCCTCAAGGCAACAACTTTTATTCAGCAAAATGTTATCAATACAAATAGTAGACATTTAAGGGTCTATATCACATCGTCGAATCACAATTAAGCAAATGCTTCTTCGTCGAACACCTATTCAGCAAGCATACTATTCATTGAACTAACTTTTCAGCAAAAAGTTTCCTAGGGCAAACTGGCAGTAGTCCACCCTAGCGACCATAAACAAAACCATAGAACTTGCCACTTACGCAGGTGGGGGGTTACGTCCTCCACATCCCCCAATGTGGGAGGGGCTGTGCCCCCCACACCCCCTCCAAGCTAAATATACCAACTCCAAGATTGCACTGCAGTGGGGAAAAGGGCAAATTCCAGATGGCAGCCAACCGTTGGTTTGCCCAAGGAAGCTTTTCATTGAAAAGTTAGTTCTATGAATAGTATGTTCGTTGAATAGGTGTTTGATGAAGAAGACTTAATTGTGATTCAACGATGTGATATAGACCTGACTTGTAATCCTCATACGTAATACACTTTCCATTATACATCGGTTATGGTTCACATTTTCCTTTAAGATAGCTTAACATTTCCCTTAGGAATCAAATTTACCATAAATCAGTCTTTAAAATATAGGCAAACATATGCAATTCATTGAAAGCACATCTTTTTTGAGATGGCTTTTGTTTCTAAAGCCATAAATGATGTTCTTCTAGAATGACTTATAACAACACACAGTGTTGTGGTTTAATTTCAGTTTTGTCTTACCTGTTTATGTGTCACTGATGTGTTTATTCTGTTTCATGTGGTATATTCTTGTTGCTGTTTTTGTACTTCTTGGTGCAGCAGTGAATTATCTGTAAGTCATCCGTACCTTGGTTCTGATAGGTAGTGATGAATGCAAGATGGTGAAACATGTTTTTGATTTAGGAAGGATGGTGACAAGCCATATTTATGTAACCATCTGCTTGTCTGCATCATAGATATGTATCATGTCACCTCTGATACAATTTTTTTCTGACATATGTCATATATGTACACATGGGAATGAATGGAGAGATGAATACCTTAAGTAAACAATGTTCTGTCTTTGGTACAATATATTTTATCTGTACTTTAGCACATAATTTAGCTTTATCTATAACAGTCGTCAACAATTTAAATGCTATTTACATCATTACCAGGCCAAATATATTTATACTAAGTACCAAAAGCAGTATGAATAGCCACACAATTAACATAGGCATGACACTGAGTCACACACTCCAAATGACTGTAACTTGCAAAACTTACAAAAACACAAATCAGTTCCTATATTTACTATGCTTAGTAAGACTCTAAAAACTGCATTAAATATAGAAACAATGATTGCACCAATACAAAGTGCAGAATCAAACCTTAATACTAAAATAGAAATAATTCAGCAGAGTATGAAAATAAATGTTAAAATAAGCACGTAAACATGCTGGGCTAGATTCCAAAACCCATTTTTGCAGCACACCAATGGTGATCTACTTTGCAAGCACAGCATAAGCAATTCTACAAAAACAATCAGTTGGCATCTATGGTAATGCAGAAATCTGTTTAATAACTATGACATCAGCAAACTTATGCCCGATTGTGAAACATATCTGTATCATACAGCAATAAAGAGTAACTAAAGCAAACAGTAGGACATGCCATTATATCCAGAATAATGTATAGTTGACGCCGTTTATTTTTTGAAAAATAATTTATTATGAATTAAGCAGCAAAGTGTACATCAATGCAGGACACAGAAGAAAAGATCAATAAGATGGGGATACTGCAGGTCATGACTGAGGAGGATTTGAGAATGTGTCCACTAGTCAGAAAGAATGCAGCTAACACGGCAGTGAGCCAGGCAGCAGTTAAGGCGGCTCTGAACAGGATAACAGGTGCAGACTGTCTCTGGTGTCTGTACATTCCTCGTGTCCCCATGTAGTCTGCAGGGTGACCCAGACCCACTTGAAACTCAAGCATGTGTCTTGGTATATTAGACTCGTGGACATTCCAGTGGCTCATGGATGATTCTGTAGGGTTATTAGAAGTGTTTCTGGCAGTCACATGATGCAAAGCAGATGACTGCATCCCATTTTCTAAACATACTATGGAAACAACAGTCTGCAATGGAACATTTTATGCCATAGCAAATTTCCCCTATTTCCATGGTGCAATAGAAATAACCCATTTGTCAGTAAAAAGCCCTACTGGCCTACTGGTGAAGATGCTGAATGGTACTACAACCAGGAGGGGTGGACTTCACTAACCTGCCTTTTAGTGTGTTCAGCAGATCGCCTCATCTTAAAACTCATTGCAGCATACATTGGATGCATTCATGATGCCTCTATTTGAAGAACCTGTGCTCTACAAGCAATGTTTAGGGACAGAGACATCCCTCAGGGGCTATTAGTAGGTGAGAAACTCTGCCATTAACTGTATATGACTGTGCTGATAACTGTGGTAAGATGTGTTAATGTACTGTTAACTTTGGTTGTCCACCAAAGCCATGGCTCATTACCCCCATGAGAACTCCATCCGCACCTGCTGAGGACACATTCAATAGAGCACACCACTGAGTGAGTATCTGGCATACTGAAAACCTGTTTCAGATGTCTGGATATATCCTTGTGTGTACTGCAGTATATGGCACAGAAGGCTGTGCAGCTATTCACTATGTGTGCTATGCTGCATAGTATGTTAACATCCAAGCAAATCACCTGAGCACAAATAACCAAAACCACTGTCAGATGATCAGGAGGACACAGGTGAGCTACAACCAAAGCATGGAAAATTAAACATGTAGTCCTGTATGCAAGCATAGATAATTTAACAGTGCCTGATTCAGAATTTTGAGTCTTGACATGCCAGAGGTACATGAATTCACAGAACAACATGTGACAACATTCCATACATGTGTGTAACACACTGAAATATGTAACAGGCTCATGTACATATGTGGTCTGTTCATATAGGAACCATCTCACATGCATGTGCACATGCAACACACGCATACACACACACACACACACACACACACACACACACACACACACACACACACACACACACACACACACACACACACACAGTGGCATATGTAGGATGCTTCAATTTATGTTCATATACAGGAGGCAGGAGTGGCATATGTATGATGCTTCAATTTATGTTCATATACAGGAGGCAGGAAAGTTAAAATATTCCAAGTACAGAACACAGAAAGCATAGCTTCTCCATAAGACAGGAGCACCAGCAATACTAGGGACATGCTGTGTGTATATTCACCTCAGGTAATTTGTGCCAGTCCTGAAGTACTGATATTGGATAGATAGGCTGTAAAACAACTATAGATGCATGTGTGTGAAAAGTATGGTGTGTACATATAAGGCTTACAACAGGCTGCTTAGTTAAGTTGAATGGATAACAATCATTACACACTGAATCTGTGAGGGCACAGACTCTTGGATGGACAATGTGAAGGATTAATATGTGCACACACAGAGAACAATTCAATACATGTCCCATGACAAAATTTCAAAGGATGATGTGAAGTAGGCCAACTACAGGTGACTGTTTACACTTGAGTTGCATGTGGGATGCAGGCAAGGCATGCTGCATGTGGTATGTGGAAAAATGTGTAATCTAAATATCAGCTGTCACTGTTGTAATGCAAATGGTTCTGCACACAATAAGCCCCATGTCATGCACTATCAACAGACAAGGAGCATGTGTTATCAAGATATAGAATGTCAGAAAAGGGGTGCAAGAAGTGCATGTGTGATATGTGTCGGTACTGAATATGACTCTCAAGTATTGTATCAAGTTACTCAAAGTAAAGTTGAGTCTAAAAGCCAGGCAGCATGTCAGCACTGATGTAATATGGATTGCAAGGGTAGGATGAACAGAGCCGATATTAGGATGCATGTGATCCATCTAGATGTTTCCTAGGTAGGTTGGCTGGTGGTGTCCAGAAAAAAAAGTGACCCACTGCAAGAATGGATGCACCTTACCATACATGTCAGTATATGCTGGGGTAGCAGATATCCTAGAGTACTATGTGTGTATTATATGCACATCTGCAGGAGTATGTGTCTGCAGCATAATGCCATAGAAATAGTGTGTGTATGTTATGCTATGTTATTGTGGTGGACTATGTGATTGAAGTGAATATGCAGTACAAGCTCTATGTACAACTGTGTAGTGCAGTATGCTCATCCTTGACAGACACAGACAACACAACAATATAAGGGTGCATTATACATACAGTCTGTAAAGGTTAAACAACAGCACAATTGTATATTATACATAGACACTGTAAAGGTTACACAACAGCACAAGGGTACATTATAAATGCACTGTGTAAAGGGTACACAACAGTACAAGGGTACACAACAGTACAAGGGTACCTTTGGATACCTTATACATACACTCTGTAAAGGGTACACATTATGTGCTGAAAAGCCTATGGCATCAGACATGGCAATAATCATACATATGCAGACTGTGCTATGGTCAGCATAGCAGTCATCATCACCAGAGTCAAGGTGACATATGGACATGCTACATGTGATCACTATATGGGAAACACTAATGTAAATATGGGCAACAGTGCCAGTGATCACCATGTTTGTGGCCTGCCCTGCCATGTGAGAGACCCATCTCACCTTTTTGAGTGACTGAACTTCCTGGTTTGGGGGCCTTGAGTGTCAGTTGACATAGTGCCAGTGGCTCTAACAATTGATGCAGACCTGGTAGTGACAGTCTGTGTCTGTTCATGCTGAGCAACAGTTGAACCACATGGGCATTGCTGCACAGGCAGCCCACAGGAACAATTTGGACTGGTGCAAGTCCTTATCCCCAGGTGGCACAGGCATAAGCTGAATCAAGGCACATATGGCATGTACAACACTGCAGCAGTGGTCACATGCAGCAGCAGAACAACATGCTCTGCAGTACTTGTGATACTTGTCATACTTTCATTTTGTCGAGAAATGCCAGCAATGATCTCTTTATGCCTGCCTTTCTGACTGCCATGCAGTACACAGATCTGGTATGCCAAACAATTAGTCATCTAAACAACTGCACACTGCTCCTAGCAGATATGGTATTGTGATTATTTGCAGATTTTTACCGGCATGCATCCAGAACGTGGAGTTCATGTGGACAGCAATTGTCCATTGTGGAAGCATGTCATTGACAGTAGTAATACCTTGGGGAGACCTGTGATCATGGGCTAAGTTCACCTTTGCACCTGACAGCTGACTGTCACTGTCATAGTCAGGCAGACTGCCCTCTGGGCTGGAAGCTGACCCAGGCATGCTACTACATGTAGTGCAGGGCTGGGAAAAACTTCTCCCAAAATGTGCTCTGTGTGTCATGAGCTGTGCCCAGTGCATCTATCACATCATCCCCTGCTTCAAGGTCAGTGGAAGACCTCGGAAAGGACATAGTGCACAGAGGAGCTGAAATATGGGGGCACAAAAATCCATTAGAAATATACTGAAACACTAATGTGCAGTAATTAATAAAATAGCAAATATATACATACACTGTAGAATGCTATACTAAGGAAGGGTTCATATACTTACATTCATTGATGTTGGCAGATGCAGCAGCATTGGAAAGGCCTGAAATTAAATATATGTGAACACAACAGCCACATAAGTAAACCATTACTGGATATGGAATAGTGGTACACATTACCCAGTACAGATACCTGCCATACTACTACAGACACAGCAGCTGAAATGTGCATAATATGTATGTACCATATGTACAGTAATATCTCAATAGTCAGAGAGGTACATTTGAATAGCACAAATGGCATACCCGGCTGTCTAGGGACACCACCCTCACTGTCTCCTCCAGAATCTGATAGTTTGCAGTTTAATAATTAAAAGAGGCCAAAAATACTTCTGTGGTTGATGGAGCTGGTTGTGGTGGGCTACCACTAGCTTAATTCTGGCATTGCCTTAGTTACACATGTATCTTACTGTATAGTCAATCTTATCTCTGCACCTTCAACTATAAACTTACATGGACCTATTATGGTCACCTACCATATTCATGCTGTCACTAACGTCCTCCCACATTCTCCTACTCATACTCCTGCCATGCAAGCTGTGGCCATTCTTATTCAGAACCTCTTGCAGGACTTCATTTTCCCATGTAGTGAAATTGTCCTATCTGTGCTGAGGCCTGGCATCTGCAAAACACAAACTGTATACTCACAATGTCAACACTGACAATGTCTGCAATGTATATGATGCTGTACAATCCAATATACAGATACGGGTATGTAAGTATATGTATGTAAGAAAGTAACCCAGCAATGCCATACATACCTAGATGTGCAGCTGGTACACAATGCACAAAAATGGTAAGAATACATTTCTGTTATACTATTTGAAAAGGAAAGAACATGCATTACTATGAGATGAATATGTATTCCTACAGATCTGTGTCTCACAGTAGTGAACACTGGCAGAATGTATGGTTGTTAAGAGATAGGATATTATAATTACACATCACATATAGTACACCTTCATTTCTCTGGACAGTAACATACCCCTTTGTATAAATGTGCTGTTGCACACAGTGGAACATGGATATTCCATGCAATTACATACATAATGACTAGTATGGAATATTGCCATGGTGCTGTTGCCATTCATGTTGGCAGAGTGCCATCTTTATGGTGAGCTCCAACACCACTGACATATAGGATCTAGCATTGACATGGAAACATGCTATCATGTGCCAAAATGTAATGGCACACACTACATACAAAAAAGTAGCATACATCTCATAAATACTTCGAGTATATCTGCAGCCCTGTAAGCATCATGATATGCTTATGTAAAGTAATGAAATATGAATAGGTAATGTAACTAGGGATGCTTTTAGGAACACTGACATGTACATTTGTGGACATGTTGAGGATGTCCATAGACAGTCAAGCATTCCTACTCACCTATACAAGGGTTCCACAAATTAATGTATACCTGTACATACAGAACAATACAAGAATAGTCAGATAAACATTTTCAGAGAGAACTAACCTAACACTGTTGGTGGAATGCCAAAAAACTTGTACATGTTGAAAGGTGATGGAATATTATTAAATACATTATGGACATTGTGGACATCCATAGACAGCCAAGCATAACTAAGATAGTACAGATATCAGGATGATATGTGCAAACACATGCCACCATAATACTAAGAGTTATACATTAAGGACATGTAATGGACAGACAAACATTAATTTGGAAGCACGTTCATCAACTTTGCAGTGTCACAGTATGCACTATTTGCAAGAAAATTGAAGAAGAACTATCTGTTGTTAAACTCTTGTTTACATATTCATTACATTAATCAGTATTAATGAAGTTAATTAACACAAATGTTAGAGAATCAAATCAATGAGCAAAAGCATAACGCACTGAGAGTACTATGGATGGTGGATATCAGGTAACATGCATGAGAATGCAGGATTCTCCACATGGTGAATGAGCATAGTATGCGATGCCTGTGCTGAAACAGCACCTCATCACAAGACACAAAGTTTAAAATATGGCAGTTTGCATGATTCAAGGTCATTCCATTGTAAATGAGTACTTGACTGTTGCTTTACAGTCAGTAGAATGATGGCGACTGCAAAATGACTTGGCCAGGATCACTTGCCTAACTGGACATGTCATGAGACTATTGCATATGCTCCATATCCACATTGGGTATAAAGCTTGGATGTAGACCCAGAAGGAGCATTCTCAATGAATGACATGTGGGAAAATATTACTTTGGATTTAAGATACCACATGGGTATCTACCAGACCATCATCCAAGTGAGTCATCAGCATGGTACAATGACCTGCAATGACGGCCTTATATAAAGTTAGAGGAGAGGTTGGATGAAGTGTTGCATAGTACCCTGGAGGAGTACAGTAAATGTAACTGCCCAATTATTTATTCATGAGTCTGTTGCATATACATTTGGCTTGTAAAACAAAATGCATTATTTTTGTGATATACACTTTACAAAATAAATTACTACTTATTGTAGATCTATTTCTCTAATGGGCATTTGATTTTATTTAGTGTAAAATTGCAGTATTCTTGTAAATGTAATAAATATCTGCAGTATAGTAGAAACAAGTTTGGTTGTACATTACAAGCATTGCAGTCATAGTAGGGGTACCAGTGATGAAGATAGGCTGAGATGGTTACAATACATTTACTGAAGTAAATGGTTTGTGAAGCTGGCAAACTAATGGACATTTTTGAGGGTTATCTGTATATAGGTGATAGACTTCAAATACTTTGCATGGGTATGATGCAGATTTTTAACTACTGATATCATATCTCTTTTTTCTCTTTTTAGGTGCATTGCATTGAATCCTGCTTATAATATATGCTTCTTTTTTATATTACTTTTAGTAATCATTAGTTTTTCCATTGCATACTGCCGCAGTGGTACGGCGGTAGTGTTGTTACCTCATAGCAAGAGGTTCTCCTGTTCGATTCTCGGCTGGGCTTGGGAGTGCCTTCTGTGTGGAGTCTGCATGTCCTCCCTGCGGTTGGGTAGCATTTTAAAGACATGCGTGTGTAAATGGGCGTGCCTTCATTGAAGGTTGGGCATCGAACCGACACCTCGGTGTTTTGTAAAAATCTACTGCCAATCATTAGCGGACCAGAGTTCCGCTGTGGCAACCCCTTACCAGGAAAAGCCGAAAGACAAGAGAGAGAGAGAGAGAGAGAGAGAGTTTTTCATTGTATATGACTGTTTTACTTTGCTCAAAATGATTTTGTTATGTCCAGTTGTCTCAGAGCCACATATCATATATGAGTTGGAGTTTTTATCTACACCTGTGGATTTTGTATATGACTGCTCCACTATTCTGTGTCTCTATGACTATTAAGAAGTTACACAATGTTTCTATTATTTGCAACTGTTTTATACATTTATGTCTCCTTAGCTGGTTGGATGGTTAGTATGTATCAGCTGCTTTGATAGGCTGCTCTGGTTATACAGCTTAGCAGATTGAGTTTATAGCTCTGACAGATTTGTACCTATTGACATCTTTAGATGTATTTTTTCGAGTTTTTTTAGTAATAGATGTTTCTATATGATTTTTTTTTTTAATATGAGTCTTAATAATTATTAGTTTTGTATTATGTATAACTGTTTTCTTTAGAGTGATTTTGTATACTCGATCATTTTAGATTTACACTAAATGCCTTGTATATGTGACTACTACGCCCTTTTCTTGGGTGATTGGATGGATATTGTACTTAGGCTGCCCTGACTGGCTACCCCTTTTTACTATGATGCTTGCACTTTTTTAGCATCACATATTTTTTTTTAATGAATGGAAGCATTTTGTGATGTGATGTGATTACTAAGGGTTGTTTTCAATGGATGCTTTGTTTTGTACCGTTCCTATACTTACGAAGTTATGTGAATCAAACATTTGCTTTGGCTGGATGTTTTTATATTGTATTCTCTATAGAATCTGTTGTTCTTAAGTTATTTATAGATCTGAAGAAGCTCCCACATTGGCGAGAAAGCACTTATCTGCAGTAAACTTCTGTTCCATCCTACAACTGTGCTTGTTTCACCCTCTTGTCTTTTTATTTTTCTGGATTATGATGCAGTTGGGCATAATGGGATTGTCATGGCATATTCCACAAATGCTGCATATCAGCTTTGTTAGATGCAGATGTACAATAGTGGTGTTCAATTATGGCACAATAGTGTTTGCCAACAATGTGGTATGTGGCCATGAAGTACATGTACTAGCTGCTGAAAATTGCTAATGTTATATGGACACCATCTACTGCAAGATGTATCATGCTTGCTTCCAGAAATTTGGTCAGTGTTGAGGAAAACTGTGTCAATATACATTCAGTTCAATTATGCTGTTACACACTGTGATATCAGTAGTATCCATTATTGTATTTATGACAGCCTAATATGGTGATATGCATGATGATGCACAACTACCTGAAACTCTTAAAGTAGGCAGCATCGGTTTGTATCCATATAGCTATGTGGATAATGTGCACACCAGCACTGTGTATGAATCACCTCTCCTACCCATTCCTTTACATGTCCTAACTTACAGTTATAGATATACTGTGAGTGCCTTGTCTGTGTACTGTTGTGTGAATACAAACATGTTGCCACTCAGTAGGCCTGAAGGTATGTTACCATACAGTATTATCATTCGGTCCTATTTACCTGTAACCATGGCACCACTTGCAATGTTATATCATATATGAAAACATGGATAGATATGATTTATGTATTGTTTTCTCTCTGATTTTTACTGTTTGTTGTTTGAAAGGGAGAGATTTTAGACTGGCAAACTCTAGATACACCAAGGGTCCTAGTCAGCTATAAATTCATACAGATTGTCTAGAGGACAATCCAGAGCTTATCAGAAATAATCTTGTTTTGGTTGTTCCTTGATCTTTACTGATATAATGAGGTATGACTGCGAGCAAAAATGAACAGACGCTGCTGCGCATGTTCATGCACAGTGTAAAAGAAATCCAGCATTTGTGTGACTAGCACAACTGGTACAGTATGTCAGAGTAATGACATTAGTGTAAGTGTTTTAATATTTAATTGCATATTGTCTGTATTGTTTTTTCATAGACGTTGACATAAAATTTCTTTGAATTCTGTGGTAACTGATGCTGATTATTTTTTTCTTGAGTCCTTAAATGAGTATGCCATTAATGATTTGCTAAAGCATAAGTATCTTGTACAGTGTACAAAACACTATGTATATTTAAAGGTAACACCTGATAACACTAGTGACCCGTGCTTCTCATGTCAAAAGCTTGGTAATTGCTTATCATTATTAGTAGTGAATCTAGACTTAACTGATGATGATTGCACTTGTGCAACTGGCACAGCATGAAAAACTGCTGTTACATATATTAATGGCTGGGATGAGGAGATAAGCAATATTAGGCAAAGTGCAAATAGAACACATTTAGGAAAGGAAGTGTCTCTTGTCAGTAAAGATCACTCATCCCCAATTAAACATGATACTATTGATGACAACTTTGTTATTCAGGACAGAAGTATTTAGCAATCTGAGAATACAGAAGAAAATTAAAAAAAAAAAGAAAGAAAGGTAGAAGTTCACACTAATAACAAGGAGCACACAGATTACAGGAAATTGTAACACTGTTCAATCAGAAAACATTCAGTGTATGCAAAAAGGCATCATTTTCCAACAGTGAAGGTATAAAAAAGAGTGAGGAAACAGGTGAAAAGGAAGAAATCAAAACTGAACTTGGAAAGATAGAAGAACAATACTGTAAGAAAAAAAAAGGATGAAAGACCTAAATTGACAACATAGCTGAAGCTGTGGAAGTACAAAGACAGCTGGATGTGGACTATATTCTTGTAAACGCAATAAGCAACAAAAACAGCGAGATTAATAAGATTAATGGTGATGAAGATCATTCCTTTGTAACAACTGATAGAGTTGATATTATTGAATTAGAAGTTAAAAATTCTTCAGATCTGGTCAGAAATGATATACATGTACTGCAGATTCAATTATTAGAGAAACTGATAAGTATATTTATAGAGAAGATAATGAACACTGAATAGTGTTATACTTGCCAAGAGCAAAAATGTGGGATGTGAGAAAGGCCTTAGAATGCCTTAATTTAAAGAAGCATCAAACTATTTTTATTTATACTGGTACAAGTTATCTCATCTACCAAAGACTGGCTAACTGTTAGTAGGGAGCTTACAGGCCTCTTAGATAGCATAGCTTGTACAGGTGTTAGGACATATTTTTCACAAATGAAGGAGAGTTAGGTCAGTGTGAATGAAAGAAAAATTGGGGTAAATGTTTACATGAAAAAAATGTCCAGTTGTAAAAAATGGAAATGTGTAGAGCATCCATGTCTAATTTTGGGTGCATGTGTTTAGACATGAAGGTGTGCACTTGTCAAGATAGGGGAAGTACTTTTTGCAGAAGATGTAATGCAATATTTGACTAACACAAGACAGGATTTTTGTCAAGTCAGAAATTTAACAGTTCACTCATAGCAACATTTGATGTATCGCTGAGGGTTGCTAATATTAGGAGCATTTGTAGTACTGTTTGTTTTTACTGGAAAATTTGCCGCAAGATCGATGTTGTTATTGTTTGTGAAACATGGTTAAAAACAATTATTTGAAACCAGTTCTGTCAGCCAATTGACTGTACATCCTATGATATACAGACATACATGAGCGTGCATTTGACATTTGATGCATGTTACTCTCTTTTTGCCTCCTTCTTCCTTGCGATAAATTCCACAAATAGCTGAATGGATGGTACCTCTCAACCTCTTAGAGTAAGAAATCTGGACAAAGCCATGAAAAAGTGGTACAAATAGGGACAATTTTTAAATATTGCTCTTACAAACTTAGAAAGTTGATAGAATAACAGGTTTTGCATTAGCATGAATTTTCTGAAGGATATGAAGTCTAAAATTCAAATGTCTGTCATTATTTTCTAACTTCAGTCTTTAATGATTTGCCATTAATTTGCCAGAAAGCCATAATTTTGTGAAAAACGGACCAGAAATATAAGGCAAAAACGAGGACATTCTGAGAAAATCTGTACAGTTGAGAGGTATTTGATAACACATATATATATATATATATATATATATATATATATGTGTGTGTGTGTGTGTTTGTGTATATATATATATATATATATATATATATATATATATATATATATATATATATATATATATAAACACCAGGGCTCATTCCACGGAATGCATTACCACCTGTTCCAGGGAAAAGAAGAGTGTTTCTCTTTGTTTTGCAGTGCTCATATTGTGCTGAAGTGTTAGAACAAGGAAACATAGAAGAAGAAGAAGAAGAAAAAGAAGAAGAAGAAGAAACAGTGTAAGCAGGGACCATCTGAATATCTGCATTACCATCTGCTTCAGGGAGCAGTACAAAGTTTTATTCTGCTTTGCAGCACTCCTAGTGGCCTGAATTAATAAATCTCTGTGTCACTGCTGCTATTTGATGTTGTTATAGTAAATGAACAATAAACTGTCTGTAATGTACTGATGTACTATGAAACTGGTTAAGAAATGCCAATGTAGAGCATATATTAGGTAGACTGCATGCTGACATAGTCTGTGTGACACAGTATCCAACACTACAGTGATCTGATGGGTTTAACATAGAAGTATAGTTCTGTCTTAACTGTTTTCCTATCTTAGCTTTCTTCCCTGTATATGTTCTCCTCTTACATTTTCTATTTTCCTTAAATCTGTATTTTCTCCTTTATTTTTCCAGTGTGCTGAAGTGATAGCCCAAGAAGGCTTGTAATATATATATATATATATATATATATATATATATATATATATATATATATATATATATATATTTATTTATTTATATAGTGACTTACCTAAGCAATGTAACTGGGATCTTTAAAAACACTTCCCATAAGTGAAGCTGTTAACTTCTTTAATCACACATTTATAACCATATTAAAGTGTAATATTAAAGTGTATCACCTGCTCAGAGAAAGAAAACACTGTCTGTTGGAAATCTACTGTGATCAAACAAATAATGACAAAAAGAGATAAGGCATGGAAATGGTGGAAATCATCCTAAACAATACAAATTATAGAACCCTTCAACACACTCTCAAACCAGTATAAACCCGTATAAAATTGTGATCAGAGCAGGCAAATAATCTTACTTGTACAGACTGCTAAGGAACTCTATACCTTGTATCTGTGAGGTAAAGACCTTAACCATTATGCCAATTCCACCCCAAATAAGGTTCATAGATAAACACTAGACAATTAGTCTGCAGACTGTTACACACCTAATCAATAATCAGACAGAGACCAAAGGTGAGACTTAAACCTTTTACCTCGTGTCTGTAAGTAAATACCTCAACCATTATGGCAACCTCAGCAATAGCTGTTAAATTTCAGAATTGTACAAGGGACTGCTAGTGTGTTGGGACTTATTCAGCAAGAGGCTTCTGTTTATCTGACCACTATGTACCTCCAGGCTGCAACAAGTTATGTGTGTGTCCATATGTTATTCACAGATTTTGTCTTCTACCAATATGGCTGCTATGGTGTTGTTTAGGAATATGTTTCATTGCTGCCATAGGCAGCTTGTTTTTATATTTACACAGATTATACTGGTGGAGGTCCAGCACAGTAGAACAGCAAATTCCTGATGACAATCATGACATGGCATAGTCTAAAGGCACAGTGTCACTGTCAGCAGTAACAGTGGGATGTTCACACAGACATCCCTGACATACTCCTTGGAGGAACACACCGAATCTCCAGCCTCACCAGTGTTTTCATATGTGCTATTGCAGTGATCCTTACCCAGGCTACACGTAAGTCCTCAGCCCAGATGGGATCTGTGAACTATATGCACATACCTGCTAGGGGAAGTGCATGGTGGTCTACTGTGCCATCAGGAATGCTGATCTGTCTCTGACCCTGGGCACATTTGGCATGAATCAGCAAATGTGCAGGTCAGTGATCCAGGCACAGAAAGCTACTATCCACACCATTTTATGGAGGGAATGAGAGTGCTGCTTGGCCCCTGTAATGATGCATAACACCTGTGTGGCCTGCTGGATGACATGCAGTACCTGCAGTGGGATGGAGAATAGATATAGGCAGAAGACAGTGCTGTTCAGGTCCTTGGTGGTTAACCTTGCATCCATTGCCATGTCGTCAAGGCACATGGTAACCTCCCTCTGGTTTGTTTTCCAGGCCATGCTGTCTGTGTCCATGGAAAGATCTGGATATGAGGTGGCCAGTCACAGATCAAGCATACTTTGATGACACAGACCAATCCTGCAACAACATTGCTGTTTGTTGTGGCCCCAGAGGCTACACACCTGAGTGTGGCTGGTCTCATGTTTGCTGTCAATGATGCTCATCAAGCTGTTCCCTTGGGACATCTCAGCAGGCCGCATACTCTCAGTCTCACAGTTCTTCACCATTAATAGCCCCTTTTGGCTGACAACACCACATGTACTTGTGGTCATTATTCAGATCACGGAAGCTGTACACTTGCTGGCTCCAGCCATGGAATGCCATGTCAGAGTACACATGCACACTCCAATAGTTCAGTGACATTCTTGCCATGAACTGCATCAAACTCCAAGACCAAAGGCCACCACACTACACATTGCCAGGGTTCACAACAGAGCTGCTCCATCCTGCCACTGGAGGATGTAGTCCTTGACACTCTGCCTTCTGCTACCAGATTGCATGTCTACTACATCTACCTCCCATGACCATGGTCCATATGTTAGCATTGTTGTCACCTGACAGCGTCATCTATGCAAGTGATGATGACTATAGCCTGTCCAGCCCTACCCTGGGTAGGTAAAGTAATGCCTGATAAATAGCATGACATGGCCAGTCTATGTACTCTTTTGAATAGCCTGGTTATGATAATGCATATGTCATCTTAGTCTGTATGGTTTATATCCTGGTCCATAGCTGTGGATAAGATGCTGCCTGTTTTCCAGTGTTATGCTATGTTGGCTTACCTCTGCCTCACATGGTGTTACTGCTACTGCCTGTTCATTCTCTGACTAACCACCCTGCACCTTATTCACTGCTTCTACAGGTATGGTGGATCTTGCTGGGATGTTTATCTGCTGATGTAGGTATTTTGGCACAGATGTGTTATGCAACAATGGTGCACATAAAAATATTTGGCTGCAGGTCGGTGGTAAATACTATTGTACACTACCAGAGACATCAAGGCAGCAGAAGCATCTTTCCAGTTGGCTAAACCAGTGTTCTACAATGTTCTTTGTTTCTGCAGATGCAATATTACATACTGTCTCTGCAATTACAGAGAGGTTGCAGATGAGAGGTCAACAGTTCCATTGCATATCTAGCATCTCCTGCAATGTACAACAGTGACACCATTATATGTTCCCTGCTACCTGATGGATAATAACTGTATATACTGGCCTCTGTACCTGCCTGTTTGTGTACCTTCCAACTAGATTACCTTAAGTAAAGACCTCCTACATGAACTCTTGGTATGGATTGGATGTTTGCATACATGGAAATAATGGGAACAGCCTAGGTGGCATGTGGAAACATTATAGACGATACCCTGGGCATTGCACATCAACTGGCAGTTGAAAGAGTGGAACCCCTTGCTATTGATGCATCTAACACCATGTGGACCAGGTCAGGCTTTGATGGCAATGACTCCCAGAACCTCAGGGAGATTCACATTGGTGTAAAATGTCTGAATGGTGGTGTTTCTCTCCTCTACAGTTTTTGGGAACCACATATACCCCTCCATAATGTTCAGGAACTAGTGTAAGATACAAGAGAACAGTTTGGAGGAACAGGTATATCTCGCAGAGGATACTGCTGCTCTAGAACAGACTCCCCCATCCACAAAAAACAAAGTTCATTCCTGTCCATATTCAAGCATAACTTAGATCTATGGATGGGAAACAGAAAATTACTCCAGGACTACCCCCTGTACTACTAATGGAGATAGAAAATTCCTAAATACTTTATCCCATGCATAAGTTCCCCTCAGATTATCAATGGTATAATCTCAGTTATTGCCATTAGAGGTAATATATAATTATCAACCATGGGATGGTTAAGACCAATCTATAACCAAATGGGTAGGTTATTTCAAGCACAAAAAGGGAAATTGGCTAGGGTTAAAATAGCCTGCAAGGGCAACTAGCCTAATACTTACCTATGAACTTATAAGAGGCTGATATTTGTGATATTCCTAGTGTGCTCCCCATAGGTTGCTCAATGGTCCTTATAGCAAGGATGGTTAAAACTGCACTGACCTTAATGTCCACTAGAATAGGTAGTCTATGAATCCACCTTGATTCTACCACTCAACAAGCTCTTGTATGGTCTTAAGTGGTCCATGCTCGGCTGATTAGCCAGGTGCTGGTAAGTTAGGTGCTGATGGTATTGTCTAAGTTGTCTCAGAGGCACGTGGCATGCCACATAGTGGGCATTGGCTTCAAAAACAGCCACCGACACAAGTTATTCTGCTATAACTGCAAACATTGCAGTGTCCTGTATACCTGCAGTTCCTGGTGTTCAGAATAGGTGAAAGATGCAGCTCAGTGCACCTGTAATATACAATTCTGGCTCACTCTGCCATGCTTGATGACATCATTTGGGCCTCAGTTGCATTGGAAATTTCATTTCCATATCAGTATGTGGTCATTTATAGATGCTTCATTCTTTAATATTTTGACCCTGCCATGGATGTATTTGTGCCTTTTAATTGCCTCCTCCATGTGCATCACACTTCCCATGCTAATTTGTACAGTGCTAAGTCCTGTCTATGAATACCACCCAGTGTGTTTGAAATAAATTTATAAATACTGTAGAGATCTTCTCTCCTAGAGCATCCCTTGAAAAAGACAATTATTCAGTGTGACTCAACCAGCAACCAAAATGCAAATATCAGTACACCTTATTAAGGTATTCAAAAGTACATGATATTATGCAACTGTGGCATTTCAGTGTCACTACTTAAGTTATGGGAACTCACTTCATTACCAATTTCTTTCTCATATATATTCTAGTTTATTTTGACACGATATTGCTGTATTTGAGTTTGTCTCCAGTTCAGAAAGTAACATTTACTAACAAGAAGCAAACAGAAAACTACTTTGCTCCTTTGGCTGACAGAGAATAGTCCTGGGAAAAGTAAACTGTGAGCTCTATAGACTCTGCCAAATGGAAGAGATTATTGTCTGGCCAGCTTCCAAGATTAGGTAGTGTAAACTCTGTTTTATCAGAATCTTTCTGAGATGCTATTAAGAAATATATTTCAGCAATCTCATTTTTATTAGCAGTTTATGCCCATTACACTATCCGAACTTGTAGTTTGTTAGTATTTTAACATAAATAAGATACTGGAAGTGACATTCTTGAGGAGTTGCAGTGCAGATTTTATCTTTTAGGTGTAGACTCAGGCAACCCTTTTGGGATTTTATTTTTTATATTTTATAATTCTAATTTATCCCTTCTGTCATCTAAGGAAGCCGTAAATGAAACTGCTATATCTGTGTAAGTAGATCCCATATGTAACAATAAAATAAGTTACAGGTTTTAGAGGTGATTTACATTTAACTTTGTCAATAAATAAGTAAAATCCTTCTCTTTAATCCTTTAAGTCTTAACACACATGAAGATGTAAGGAGTTAGGCATGCAGAAGAGTCCTTGTTCTATGTCTGCTGCTTATAATTTATGCCTAAATTGAAGTCAATTCACCTTATAAAATGCTTATTTGTACTTACATGAAATAAAGCCCCACCATCAAACTCACTCAAGGACTGTTGCCACAGTAGGAGCTACAGCCATTTTACTGATTCGTAGAGACAGTATACTGCATGGGTAACAGAAAAGAAAATGACTGCAATGCTCTGTTAACACATTGCTTTTAGATGAACTGAGCTCAGTCACTAAACATCTTATATTTATCTCTGGCCTTGCCCTCTGCAAGTAGATTTTTTATTCCTCTTCCAACCCCATATGCAATTGCTGAGAATTTCATGGAAGGGGAATTTGGGAGCTGATTATGTTGACTTGGCCTCCCCTCCCACCTCAGATAAGTGAGTATAGGTAAACAGAGGCAGGGAATCAAGGAAGGGAAAAGCCAGGTGTCCACTAAGAGATAGTAGGCGGATAGGGGCAGAAAAAGGATAGCCAGCACCCAAGGAAATACTTCATGAGGCACAGCACATTTCCTTTCCTCAGTGGACCAGGTGAAATATCATGACCAAAATTAGTAGTGACTTTGCAGTAAGTGCAAAGACTTCATCCAGGTTGAGGCAGGATTATGCGAGGCCTGCGCACTATTCATTAATGGCTGTTGGTTCATTTTGGATGGGCTTTAGGCATCTAGAGATTTCGGTCATTCAGGCTGGTTGCAAACTCTGTTTTTGATAACCTGTGTGTTCCCTTACAGCACTTCACTTCGGCCTGCTAGCTTATGTTCTTGGCACACAGCCTCATCCCATTGTTTTTATACCTGAGCTCCATTTCTGAACAGATTCCCATGATTCAGCTCTCTTGCATTATTTGTGACAGGTGTTTAGATGCTGTTTAATTACAACTGGAAACCTCTGACTGTTTATGAGAGCAGGTCTGGAAAGCAATGATGTTCTCACTTCTGGTTGTAGCAGTTCCACTGCATGCATATGCTGACATTGAAGAAATTTGTGAACAACCTACTGTGACTTTCTGGCATCAAATCCAGCAAGAGACCAAGCTGGTCCCCTTATGTTGTGGTCTTGCACTTATCTGATTTCCCATTAACTGATTTCTGCAAGACTCCACAAGGGGGGATCCACCTTGGATCCTGGGAACTACTGTCCCATCAGTCTGATGAGTCTGATCTGCAAGGCCATGGAATGTATTATCATGGAGCTTATAAACAAAGACATTGGCAATGTTCAAACACTGGACCATACCCAGTTTGGGTTTGTGAAGGGCCGATCGTGTCTCCTGAATCTGACTGACTTATTCAAATCAGTCTCTAGAGCCGTGGACAAGGGTAAGGCGGTCCACACAGCCTATCTGGACCTCGCCAAGACCTTCAACACCATCCCCCACTCTGGAATCATGGATAAACTTACTAAGTTGGGCATAAATCCCTACATCACTTGATGGGTTGCCAACTGGCTTACTGACAGAACCCACACTGTAAAAGTAGCCGATTCCAAATCTAGCTCCAGACAAGTGACAAGTGGAGTACCTCAGGGTTCAGTCCTGTGACTGCTCTTGTTTGGCATCTACTTCTCTGAACTACAGGCCAACACTAAGGGACTCTGACTAACAAAGTCTGCAGATGACTGCAAACTGGGAGCCATTACTGAATCCCCAAATGATGTGGATATTCTACAAAAGGGCCTTACAGAAACAGATGCTTGGTGCCAGAGCCATGGGCTCAAGCTCAATGCAAAGAAGTGTATAGTTATCCCATTTGGGAAAAGACATGTATCCATGAATTACCACATAGGTGGCAGTACATTAAACACTGAAAGTGTGATAAGAGACTTAGGAGCACAGGTGGACACTGGTCTCAACTTCGATAACCACATCGCCACAACAGTCAGGAAATCATTTTATGTGGCACACCTCATCACTAAGGGCTTTTCATCCAGAAAAAAGGAGGTCATTGTCCCACTGTACTCATCCCTCATTAGACCCATCATAGAGTACAATGCCTCATTTGGTATGTACCTCACAAAACATCTGCAACAACTGGAAAGGCCGCAGAAACACCTCACTGAAAGAATCACAGGCCTAAAGCAGATGCCCTATGCTGACCGACTAAAAAAAAATCCAGCTATATTCTGTCACATATCGTCTACTCTGAGGCGATCTTTGCTTAACATACAAGGCGATGTCAAACTCTGAGCTGTTGGACATGCTCCACTTAAAGAAATCCCAATCCCTCAGAGCCACACGCTCCAGGGATCTAAACCTTGTCATCACAATGAACAAAACATGCTGGAAGGATAGGTTCCTGACCCAGAGACTCCCCATACTCTGGAATAGACTGCCCATACATGTCAAGCAGAGCATCTCCTTGGCCCTCTTCAAAAGGAACCTTGATGACTGGATGGGAGATAATCACGTCATTCACCCTGCTAGATAGGGATTTAGGGAAGTAAATATTGTGGGAAGAAATATCCAGGGAATTGTTATGGCTAGGCTTATACAGGCCCTAGGGCTGATAGCTTAGCACCAACCTATGAACCTATGAACTTCATTCAGTGTGTGTATAGTTTTAATATGAATCTAATTGTCGCATTAAAGGATATTAAAGGAGAGTGATCTCACAACGTCTATCTTCCTACAAGTGTTTTTAGTTTTTTTGTTTTATTTTATCTCATTTTGTCTTTGACTAAGTACACACAGAGAGGCAAAAAACCTCTGGTAGTTTAATGGTCAGACTACCATTCTGTGAAATAACATTTTTATTGTATACAAACAAACAAAAAAAAAACAGATTCATCCCAAACAGTCACATGGAATGACAAACAACTTAAAGTAGCTACAGCAGAGGCACAGTCTATTTTATTAAGTTTCTCTGAGCTTCTTGGCAGTTCTCTTTCTTCTGATTTTCCATGGGCAGGAAATATATCCAGGTTCCTTCTGGTGCCTTCCCCTAGATGTCTGTTTACTCTTTAGTACTTCATCCAGAACCACTGCTCTGGGCACAAAATTCCTGTCCATTGGGGGTCAATGACTCTGAACTATCTGACTTTAGCTCTCGTTTTTATACATCAAAGATTAGCATCATTAATCAACCAGCCTATGAAAACCTACCCACAGGAATGTTCCTATTTTTCATAAATGAATAGCTATATAATATAATTAGAACAATATTTACATTCTGTTATGCCAGTGTTGCATCATTTTAACTCACCACTCTGTGAGAATTGACTTACTATGTCATTAAGTATAGAAGCTGACTGTGCTGTGATTTGTTACAGTGCAATGTTTAGGATATTGCACTGTAATCATAGTTGCATGATTGTGGAGTTGGTATACATAAGTATGGAAGAATAGGAGCAAAATCCTTATGCTGAATGATATAAGGGTAGACCTCCTCAAGTAACAACAAACCCTGGGATTCAGAAAGATCCTTACTAATTGATTAAATGGCCTACTGCATGTAGTTAAATTTATGCAACTGTGAGACAATGCAGTTCAGAGACAGATATAGCTGCAATGAGAAAGACCGCATTAACTGTCTCATTAGCATATTTTTGAATTGCCATTGTTTAATACTAGTGCTGTCACACATGATGACAATAGTGTGATATCTGGTAGCCTATAATTGAGTTGGCAAAGGCAACCCCCTACACTCACACACAAACACAGACACACACACATCCAAGTACATAGAAAATGCTCACACGTAAGGCAGGTACACCAGGCCAAAACACGTAGCACAAATTCAAAAACAAAAAAGGCCAGGACCTATAGAGTGACAAACACGATTTATTCTTGATGGCAGCAAGTAAAATAATTACATCAGACCGGTTTCAGCAATTTTGCCTTCATCAGTGAATGGCTCATAAACACAAATGCCACATATTTCTACACTAGCAAACAATCCTAATTAAACATTTAAAGTCATAGCCGTCCCAAAGCCATATAGTTACACACTCACTAAAAATGACCAAAGGACATAATTCACAGTATTTCGATTTTATAAATGGTCATTTAGACCTGGGGAAAAAAGAGCCCCCAATCTAATAATCCAGCTCTTTTCTTTATCATTTAAAATGCCATGACTTCTAGCTTTACTGGATTGTCCCCCCCCATATTCTATCAATAATGCTGAAGTGAAAGATAGCAGTATTGTGGCTACAAGCATGTCTGTACAGGGCATTAGTCATACGTTTATTCCTGATATCACTCAGGTGCTCGGATATTCTAGTTCTGAGTGGCCTTGAAATTTGCCCACTGTAAAAAGAGGAACAGGAACAGGTGGCCAAATAGACCACCCAGGCTGTTCCGCAATTAGCAAAATGATGAATTGTGTAAACTGAGCTAGTGTTTCTGCTAGAAAAGTCTTTGGTTTTCAACACATACTTACAAAAGGAACAATGTCCACAGGGAAATGAGCCCACCAATCTATCTCCTGTGATGGTTAACTGATTACCTAAATTATGTGTCTTGGTCATGGATTTGTAATGATTAAAGTATGACCCAAGGGTATGTCCCCGATGATATGAAAACTTACATTCACTGGTAAGAAGATTGGATAAGGCCTCATTGGCCATAAGAATGTTCCAATTCTTACTGACTACTTGTCTAATGACCTGAGTATTCCTACCATAGGTAGTTACAAATCTAACAACATTCCCTATTTACGAGTTTTTTCATGATACTGGAGTAATTCAGATCTATTTTGCTCTGTAGCCCAATTAGTAGCTGATAAAATATGTCCTGGTTTATATCCCCTACTGTAGAATCTGTTTATCAAATCTGCCTTATGATATTCATATTCAACATTGGAGGAGCAAATCCTTTTAATTCTAAGAGATTGGGACTTTGGATTGTTTCTTATAATATAATTGGGATGAAGACTAGTCGCTTCTGATAAACTATTGTATTCTGGATATTTGCGAAAGACCCGGGTTGACAAAATATCATCTTGATTTCTACAGATTTTAACATCAAGAAACTGAATTTCTTGATGATCAATATTGAGCGTAAATTCAATGCCCCATTTATGATCATTGAGGTATTGAACAAACTCAAGAAGATATGTGGTGTCAGCCCGCCAGACCATCCAGCAATCATCCAGGTATCTTCACCAAATATCCATTTCTCCCAAATAAATATTGTGTAAGTCATCATATATAAGAAACTCCTCCAAGTAACCCATAAAAAGGTCTGCATAAATGGGGGCAAAGGATGCCCCCATCGCAGTACCTTTAACCTGCCAATAGCACTCATTCTGGAAATAGAAGATGTTTTTCGTTAGGACATGTTCTGCCATGCATATTAACAAAGTATTGAAGCCCAGGGGGTATAACTCAGCTTTATTAAGCCAATACTCCAAAGCCTGAAGCCCAGCCCAATGTGGGATGCTTGTATATAAGGCCGTAACATCCAATGTACACATAATCCAGTCTGGTTCAAGCTGTGTGTCATTCAGAATTCTCACAAATTCAGTAGTGTCCTTTAGTCTCGATCTGACCATAGTTAGTAAGGGCTGTAAATATTTTGTCAAAAAACTAGATAAGGGTTCAGTAAGTGAGCCCATACCAGAAACTATGGGTCTGCCAGGTGGCTTTTCTAAGTTCGTATGTATCTTAGATAGCAGATAGAGTATTTGTTTATGAGGATCCTCTGCTGTAAGTTGATGTAAAACAGATTTATTAATAATTCCTTTCTCAACGGCCAACTGTAAGAAGGAATCAATTTCTCTCTTGAACCGACTGGTAGGATCTAATGACATGGGTATGTAATGCATGGCATTTTTAAGTTGTCTATTGGCCTCTAATAAGTAATAATCCATGTCCATAACTACAACTGCCCCTCCTTTGTCAGCAGGAATGATAACAATATTGAGGTTATTTTTGAGATCTTTAAGAGCTTGTTGTTCAGCCTCAGACAAATTATGACCCAGCATATGAAATTCACAGTCCTGAAAATGTAGATCTTTGAGTACTGATTTGCTGAAATACTGAGACATATTTGTCCATAGGCGGCTGAAAATGGGATTTCCAAAATCGGAAATCAGAATGTGACATAGAGTTATCTTGTTGATGAAAAAATAATTTAAGGTTTAATAACTGACAAAATTCCAAGACATCCTCAACCACAGTATACTCATTAACAAAAAAAAAAAACAGGAACATAAGTAAGTCCTTTATTGAGTAGTTTATTCTGCTTCTGATAGCGCAACAGAGGAGATGTTCAATAATTTGAGAATTCAGTTACTTGGTGATTAACATTTGTAGAATTGTCTCTACATTATCTGCATTTTCAATGTTTTCTCCCACCCCTGTGTGCCTAAACCTAAAGGGTGGTCAACATTCCTATGTTTTTTGTGGGCTGGGGTCCCCTGAGTGAGTGTCTGATCAGTTTCAACAGCAGAGGAATCTTCACCTGAGGAGCTGCTGTAATCAGGTTTTTGATTTTTTTAATATCGATCTAGGCCTTTTTCTTCTAGGTTTGGCAGACCCATATTCCCACTGGAAAAAAGTGACATTTTTCTTAAACCCAAATGGTTTCCCTCATTCGTAATCATTAAGCTTACGTTGAAATTTCTGCACTTTTTTATTTCTTAAGTTCTTTTCTGTCAATAATAAATCTTTAGACAGTTTATTTAAACACAATTTATAGGATGTTTGTCCCTCATATACTTTGAGTTGCTCACAAATCTGTTGAGTCTCCACAACGTTAGTCTGGACTGTGCATTCATAAAAAGAGGATAATATGTTAACAAAAGACATAGTGGCACTTTGTTGTGCTTCTACCCACTCTTCGAATAGTACATCATCTGGATTGCTAACATATGGTTGCATCCGGATTTGTAAACCCCTAGTAGTAATCTTTTTGACCTCATATGCCTTAAACAATTTTAAATGCCACACAGAACTACACAAGACAGTCATGCTTTTGGTTAATTTAGAAAAAAGATCTTTACAAAGATCATCAGGGTCCCTACTTATAACAGGGTTAACACTGTCATCATTTTCATAGAGAACAAATGCTTGTAAATTATCTTTATCCACAGATAATCCTTGTAAAATATTAACTAGATCCATATTACATATATTTATTAAACCCACAAAGTGTGTAGAGAATCAAAAATAATAATGATAGATGTATAGAATATCTCAACCTAATTATATGATAGGTACATATAGCAGAAAAAAATCATTCATTTATCCAAACTTCTAAACATCCATGTAATAGGCATAATAGGTGTCATGACCAAAAAATGCTAATAGGGTAAAACAATTCTGATGCTATAACAATAATCTGGCACTAAGATTGATAATCCAAGACATATCTATAGTATAGTCCAATACAAATCTCACCAATTGTAGAGTGTAATCAAATCACCACTATTCCCTTGAACATACATATGTACAATAAACATTCATCCCATCAAATCAAATGGGAAAGATGTATATCTGTTGTTACATAAGGAGAACATGCTTAATACAGCACAAATCTCAGTCCATTAGTGTCCAAATAGGTTGTTAAAAAACACATAGAAACCACAAATTTTTAAGCCACTCTAAATCATCATAGAGACCAAAAAATCAGGCCCCCAGATACAATATGCCCCAAAAAAGATTTTAAGACAGTTTGTGAGGTCCACAAAAGTTCATAACTGACCCCTTATGGTAAATTATTGTAAAAAATGAAAAATAATAAAAAGCGTAACAGTTCCCAGTTCATGATAGAAAGAGTCTAGAGTTCAAGTCAATACACTTGCCACAACGACCCTTCGATCCACTTGAGAAAGACCTCATTACTGGCTCATTAGTATATTTTTGAATTGCCCTTGTTTAATACTAGTGCTGTCACACATGATGCAAATGAAAGGGCAACCAAAGACACAAGCCACCGTCCAGCAAATATGAAATGAAAATTTATTGTTCAGCAACATTCTTTTCTCTGCTTTTCGTCCTGTATGAATCACAAAACTTCTTCAGACAAAGTGTTTTCAGATGGCAATGCTTATCAATACTGGTAGTTAAACATTTAAGAGCGATTAAATACTTAAAGCAACAAAACAATAAATGGATAGCAAAAAAACACTTATAAATGTGTAAAAAAAAATGTCAGTGCATAAATACAAATAATCAACTAACACTTCTCCCAAAATAAATACCCTGTTAAAAGCTAGTTTCTAGTTTTGTTGTTATTTATATTTATAGTAAAAATGTTAAAAGCATTAAAAATATAAAAAATATATTCTAAACCTAAATTTCTGTGGTCAATGTTAAATCAACTTATAAAAATGGCATAAACAGCACTGTTAAACAACATAAGACAGTGTTATCTAGCTAAGTTCTTAAGCCTCAAAATGTATTTAATGGATAAAAGGTCCTTTAACCCAGGGAAACTACTAGCGTCCAAGCGGAGTTGCCAAATTAGTTCTAATTTTTCTAATAGCAGTGACAGTGGGTCACCTCTTACGTTCATTGGAACCATATATATCCCTTTAAAGCTGAACTCATGTTGGGGATAGGTTCCTATATGTTTAGCTAAGGCGTTCTCCTATTTATTTTTATTAATGCAATACTGGTGTTCATACACATGTTCCCGTAATCTCCTGTCGGTTTTCCCGGCATAGAATGCGGGACAATGGTTGCACTTGGCTAAGTAAACTACCCCTCTAGTTTGGCAATCAATCTTGTGGTTGATGTCAAATTTAGTACTTCCCACAACAAAGGAAGATCCCGTGGTCATGAACTTACAAAACGTACACATGTTACATTTAAACACACCCTTCCTTGTCGTAAATGGTATGTTGTCCCCCTCCAGAATACCTTTAAGGTTCATGCCTCTTCTGAATACAATTCTAGGTTGGTCTACAAGGTTTTCTCTTAGTGTGTTCTCATTAGTTAGGAAATGCCAGCTTTTTAATATTATAGCTTTAATGTTACTGGCATCAACACTAAACGAACAAACGAAGTTCAATTCAGCTGGTAAATTCTCTGTGTGGAAAGCATAAGTAAGCCAGCTTGGCCTAAATTTAAAATTGGTTTATAAAAACCAGTGACTCTCTTAATTTGGACTTCGTACATCACTTCCGAGACCATCCTGAGGGGGTACCCTCTTTTAATGACCATGTCTTTTAATAAGTCGCATTCCAATAGGAAATCATCCATTCTAGTAACCATTCAGGCTGCTCTAACTAATTGCCCTTTCACGACTGATTTCTTCTGTGACAAGGGGTGACAGCTAGAATAGTGGAGAAAGGTGTTAGAATAAGTCTCCTTCCTAAAAATTCTAGAGCCATAGTAGTCCTTACTATAGTCTTTGGAAAGTTCCATGTCAAGATATGCTATCCTTTCAGTGCAAAAGGAAGATGTGAATTGTAAAAATGTGGTGGTAGAATTAAAGTAAGAAAGTAGGTCTACTGCCTGAGAGAAATCCCCTTCAAACAAGATAAATATGTCATCCAAGAAGCGTGTATAAAAATGGATGTTTTTGAAGTGTCGATAGTATTATTCAATACAAATTGATTGTCCCAGTATGCCATTACTAGGTTGGCGAAGCTGTCCCCACAACGTGATCCCATCGCTACGCCAATCTTTTGGAGATAGTACTTGTTATTAAAGGTCACAAAATTACAAGATAAAATAATGTCAAGTAATTTGCCCACCAAGTCCAGTTCCTCACATGTGGCCCCATTTTTCCGCATGGTTGCCAAAGCCCATTCCATGCCCTCGGTGTGGGGTATAGAGTAATAAAGGTCTTTAACATCCACTGTTTGTAAATTCCTTTCACCACAGAAAGGTAGGCTGTTGATTTTGTCCAAAAAAGACCAGGAATCCTTACAAATCTGACTTTCTGACAGTAAATATTTTTTCATGACAGAATCAGCAACGTTTGCACAAGCATATGTTATGCTATTTCTTGTGTCCACTAGGGGACGCATCGGGGGGGGGGGTCTTGTAAATTCTTGTGGATTTTTGGAATGCCAAAAAATATCGGTATCCTTGGAGCTGGCATGCTGAGGTAGCTAAACATGTGTGCATCAATTCGGGCTTCAATAAACATGTCTTTAATATATGAGTTGATCCTGCTGTATGCAATGTTCATCTCATTTCTGGATACTTCTTCGTATGAACCTGTAGTGATAATTCTCTTCCTTCTGTCCACATAGTCTTCCTTGTTCATAATAACCAATCCTCCCCCTTTGTCAGGTTGCATGATCCTGACTGGGGCTTCCTGTAAGGTTTTAAGCATGCTTCTCTCATATTGAGTTATGTTGGGTTTTCTAGTATTTGTCTGGGGTCTCTGCTGTAATACATTATGAATATCAAGTTCACACATCTGTTCAAATAATAATATGGCAGGATGGAGAGGGGGATTGTACACACTAGAAATTTAAAAATTAGTTTGTGGACTGTTGTTATGGCCCAATAATATTCTTAGGTTCAAGTTCCTAACAAAACTCTTGAGATCTATTAGTGTCCTGGCTACATCTGCCCGGGCTGTAGGTGCAAACTTGAATCCTTTAGATAATAAGTCCACTAGTTCTTCGAGTGCTTGACACAGAAGGTAGACTCCTTATCAAGGAGACTGGATTCAGAACAGCCAGCCGAACAATTCGGCTCCCAAGGTAATTCTGAGGGCTCGAGAAATTCAACTTCCCCCGGCCTTGCGAGTGTCCATCCTATTGTTGATAATAACCTTCACCATTTGAGGAATACAACATCGGAACAAGGAGCAGCAGCACCCAAATTGTGTTCTAATTTGGGAAGCAACTGCAACGGCCAAGTTGTTTCGGATGTTGGCATTATGAACACACACCAAATGGGGAGAGACACTTACAACAGCACTCCAGATCCCTTTGTATTTGGAAATTGGGTCGAAAGATCATTCGTTTTCGATGACCATTCGCAGAGCAATAATCAAGAATTCCCAGGAACTACAGGTACTGATTTATCTATTAAACTACAAGAATATGACCAAAAACTAGTCAAATTGAGGAAACTGCAACTAAAAGTTGCTTATTTCTGTGAATGTTTACGGTTAAAAATTATACCAAAGGGGCTTAGATCATGGCAATACCCGACCGGGCTGGTCGAGGGTTCTTTATTCCATAAGGAATTAATTTGTTTGTTTGACAAACATGGGTTTGAATTACTAGAACTTTTGTGTACCCACTATCAAAACAGCATTAATACGTTGATTCAGGAGACAGCTTTGTTGGATAATTCTATTAGATTAGACCAAGAGTTTATACGTTACCAGTTTGACTATGAGAGGATTTACAATAGTATTGACCAACATTTGAACAAGTTGAAAGCTACTAAAGTTAAGAAACTGAATCGGGACCTTAAGGATTATAGGCAAGGGTCTGCTTACCCCAAACCACCACCTTCTCAAGGGAATTACCTTACTGGGGCTAGAGGGTTACAAGACACTGTGTCAAATACTTTCCTTGTGGAAGAAGAGCCACTGGAAGCCAATAATAACGCAACAGTAGCTAACAACACAAGAAGAAGTGAATGTATGCACACTAGAAGTAATAATAATCCACCAGGTGAATTGTATAACCATTTTTCTATTAATAACACAAGTTTTTAGAACAGGGCTCTCAACTACAGCCCTGTTCGAGCTCAGAAACAGAGCAGGAACAAGAATCGGAAGAAATAATTCCTTTCTCAACGGTGGTTAACTCTAATGTAAATATTAACTGTAAGTTGATTCTCAACTCTAGTAAAGATTTTAAAATCTTTAACTACTCTGACCTTGACATTGTGCCTGAACTAGTGGACTTATTATCTAAAGGATTCAAGTTTGTACCTACAGCCCGGGCAGATGTAGCCAGGACACTAATAGACCTCAAGAGTTTTGTTAGGAACTTGTACCTAAGAATATTATTGGGCCATAACAACAGTCCAAAAACTAATTTTTATATTTCTAGTGTGTACAATCCCCCTCTCCATCCTGCCATATTATTATTTGAACAGATATGTGAACTTGATATTCGTAATGTATTACAGCAGAGACCCCAGACAAATACTAGAAAACCCAACATAACTCAATATGAGAGAAGCATGCTTAAAACCTTACAGGAAGCCAAAGTCAGGATCATGCAACCTGACAAAGGGGGAGGATTGGTTATTATTTACAAGGAAGACTATGTGGACAGAATGACCAGATTTATAACTACAGGTTCATACGAAGAAGTATCCAGAAATGAAATGAACATTGCATACAGCAGGATCAACTCATATATTAATGACATGTTTATTGAAGCCCGAATTGATGCACACATGTTTAGCTACCTCAGCATGCCAGCTCCAAGGATACCGATAGTTTTTGGCATTCCAAAAATCCACAAGAATTTACAAGACCCCCCGATGCATCTCCTAGTGGACGCAAGAAATAGCATAACATATGCTTGTGCAAAGGTTGCTGATTCTGTAATGAAAAAATATTTACCGTCAGAAAGTCAGATTTGTAAGGATTCCTGGTCTTTTTTGGACAAAATCAACAGCCTACCTTTCTGTGGTGAAAGGAATTTCCTAATAGTGGATGTTAAAGACCTTTATTACTCTATACCCCACACCGAGGGCATGGAATGGGCTTTGGCAACCATGCGGAAAAATGGGGTCACATGTGAGGAACTGGACTTGGTGGGCGAATTACTTGACATTATTTTATCTTGTAATTTTGTGAACTTTAATAACAAGTACTATCTCCAAAATGTTGGCGTAGCGATGGTATCACCTTGTGTGGCCAGCTTTGCCAACCTAGTAATGGCATACTGGGAGAATCAATTTGTATTGAATAATACTATCGACACTTCAAAAACATCCATTTTTATACACGCTTCTTGGATGACATATTTATCTTGTTTGAAGGGGATATCTCTCAGGCAGGAGATCTACTATCTTACTTTAATTCTACCACCACATTTTTACAGTTCACATCTTCCTTTTGCACTGAAAGGATAGCATATCTTGATGTGGAACTTTCCAAAGACTGTAGTAAAGACTGCTATGTCTCTAGAATTTTTAGGAAGGAGACTTATTCTAATGCCTTTCTCCACTATTCTAGCTGTCACCCCTTGTCCCAGAAGAAATCAGTCGTGGAAGGGCAATTAGTTAGAGCAGCCCGAAAGGTTACTAGAATGGATGATTTCCTATTGGAATGTGACTTATTAAAAGACATGTTCATTAAAAGAGGGTACCCCCTCAGGATGGTCTCGGAAGTGATGTACGAAGTCCAAATTAAGAGAGACACTGGTTTTTATAAACCAATTTTAAATTTAGGCCAAGCTGGCTTACTTATGCCTTCCACACAAGAGAATTTACCAGCTGAATTGAACTTTGTTCATTTAGTGTTGATGCCAGTAACATTAAAGCTATAATATTAAAAAAAACTGGCATTTCCTAACTAATGAGAACACACTAAGAGAAAACCTTGTAGACCAACCTAGAATTGTATTCAGAAGAGGCATGAACCTTAAAGGTATTTTGGAGGGGGACAACATACCATTTATGACAAGGAAGGGTATGTTTAAATGTAACATGTGTACGTTTTGTTAGTTCATGACCACGGGATCTTCTTTGTTGTGGGAAGTACTAAATTTGACATCAACCACAAGACTGATTGCCAAACTAGAGGGGTAGTTTACTTAGCCAAGTGCAACCATTGTCCCGCATTCTATGTCAGGAAAACTGACAGGAGGTTATGGGAATGTGTGTATGAACACCAGTATTGCATTAATAAAAATAAATACGAGAATGCCTTAGCTAAACATATAGGAACCTATCCCCAACATGAGTTCAGCTTTAAAGGGATAGATATGGTTCCAATGAACGTAAGAGGTGGCCCACTGTCACTGCTATTAGAAAAATTAGAACTAATTTGGCAACTCCGCTTGGACGCTAGTAGTTTCCCTGGGTTAAATGACCTTTTATCCATTAAATGCATTTTGAGGCTTAAGAACTTAGCTCGATAACACTGTCTTATGTTGTTTAACAGTGCTGTTTATGCCATTTTTATAAGTTGATTTAACATTGACCACAGAAATTTAGGTTTAGAATACATTTTTTTATATTTTTAGTGCTTTTAACATTTTTACTATAAATATAAATAACAACAAAAATAGAAACTAGCTTTTAACAGGGCATTTATTTTGGGAGAAGTGTTAGTTGATTATTTGTAGTTATGTACTGACGTTTTTTTTTACACATTTACGTAAGTGTTTTTTTGCTATCCATTTATTGTATTGTTGCTTTAAGTATTTAATCACTCTTAATTGTTTAACTACCAGTGTTTATAAGCATTTTGATCTGAAAACACTTTGTCTGAAGAAGTTTTGTGATTCATACAGGACGAAAAGCAGAGAAAAGAATGTTGCTTAACAATAAATTTTCGTTTCATATTTGCTGGACGGTGGCTTGTGTCATTGGTTGCCCTTTCATTTGTTTCAGTTTTTTTGTCTTACTGTCACACATGATGACAATAGTGTGATATCTGGTAGCCTATGATCGAGTTGGCAAAGGCAACCCCCTACACTCACACACAAACACAGGCAGACACACATCCACCCAACAACAAACAAGCTCCCCATATTCACAGAAACACTCATCCATTCACACACTTGCATGCCTTGCCACACTCTCACACACGCACACACACACACACACACACACACACACACACACACACACACACACACACACACACACACACACACACACACACACACACGTTCATCCAGCTTCATTCAAGCCCCTATAGACCTCCACCCCCATCTTAGATGAACTTGCCTGCATGGCATCTGCTTCCATAGGAGTGAATGGGTGACCTCAGTCTTTTAACAGTATTCACTGTTTCTACTAACAATGGAAAATTACACAGCCAAGAAGTTCTCTGGGGAAAGCAGTTGGCTGATTAGCATTAGCCAATCTGGATTTCAGAATTCAAATGCAGCTTGGGCAGGGAGCCTACCCTCCATGCTGAAGCCACTGCCAGTGGGAAACCTCAGTGATAGGGTTGTCTATAAATCAGAAAGATTTATTCTGAGGGGGGGATGCTGCACATTGTAAGACAAATGAATGTATGCTTAGCATGTCACTATGAAAAATGAAAAAAAAAATGCCAATAACTGGAAACATTTAATAATATGTAAATGCTTTCATTCTAACAATGTACAGAAACTCATCAGACATTTACAGCATTATACACTATCATTTAAATAAAGATTTTAAAAATCATGTGACTTCCTTAACCAATCCAATCTATTTACTAATACTGTACAGTATTTAGTTTCCAAAATATGTTAATGCTGTCATTTAAACATGGAAATGAAATTCATTAAATCTAAACTGATAAAAATGTTGTCTATTTAAAACTGCTTCTAAATCTCCCCCCACATCTCCCCTACCTTTCTCTAAGACAAAAAATAAACATTTTAAAATCTTGCCCTGTTTGCTTTGCTTAGCCAAAACATTCTTTATATCCTCTTCTTATTTGCTATTGTATGTTCAAGTGTCTTATGTTTTAAATTTCTGCTGGTGTAAGAAATACAAAATGCTTCACACAACTGACATTGTGCATGATAAACAATATTGGGTGTGTCACAATTAAATCCTTCTGCTGCTCCCATTATCCTGTCTGTGTATTATTTTCCACATATGGGCTATTCATAATAAAGCTGCATTGTCTGTGACCAAAGAAAGCATATGTGCCAACTAGTCTGCTTGGGTCTGTATTATATAATCGAAACGTAATTTAATTGAATGGCACTTACATCGAAAATGTAGTTTATCAAATATGCTCTTGTGGGGGGCTGCACCCCCCACAAGCCCCACTAATTATATATACCAACTCCAAGCTTGCACTACAGTGAGGAACAGACACATTTTTCAATCATCATTGTACCGCAATCTCACTGTAAACAGCTCAATGAATGGCATTTTGATGTAAAGTGCCGTTCGATTAAATTCATTTTCATTAAGGTAATATAGACCTGTCTGCTTGTGATAGTCTTATCTGCCCCTGTTCAAGAATTAATTTTATGCTTCAACCCCTTCTGACTGCAAACTTGGGAGCTTCTTTTACCTTTCCACTTCAGGCTTTCTGACTCCTCAGTACTGTCCAATGTCTTCTTATGATATTTTTAATTTCTTTACTGTCACTGGTATGAGTAACTGGAGCTACAATTCCTTCCATTCCTTTTGGTCAGCATTTGTAAGCCCAACCTCTGTTACTAGTGCAAACTAAATAAAGGATGTAGCATAAAAGCAAGGCAGCATAAAGCAAATATAATTTAATCGGTTCGCACTTTCACATCAAACAAGATGCTTCATCAGACCATAATGACATCTTACATCACTTCCTGTATATAGGAAAATGAGTCAACTAATTAATCAATTATTAGAAATAATTAACTAATAAAAGACATAAAATGCTAAAATAGACATAAAATTTATAAAATTGTACACACTATTCAAAAAACATAAAAATACAACTAGATAAATATATTCAATACATATACATCACTAACAGTAGTATCTAAGAGCCCTAGCTTTTAGATGGGGCTTAACAGAAGCTCTGTCATTAAGCCCTGGTGAACGATTTGCTTGCAACTGTAAGATCCATTTTAACTCTCATTGTTCAGTCAAATTCTTTATATCACCTAATCTAGGACTTAAATGCACGCACTCTATAACTCTAAAACTAAAATCATGAACTCCATTAAATAAGGCTGAATAGTTTGCTAATGCACTTCTCTCTATGTCATTATTATGCATTGCTGTTAAATGTTCCCTTATATGTTTCCTTAATGAACGATTGGTCATGAAAACATAAAAAGAACTATAGGCATTACACACAGCAAGATAAATCACATTTCTAGTGGTGAAGCTAGCTACAGCTTTAAAATTATACTTCTTGTTAGTCCTAGGATGAACAAATACATTATTCAAAGCTAAAACTCCATAAACTCTACAATTACCACATTGTATTAATTTAATTCATTCCTAATTGTTGTACTAGTAGATTTATCATTTGTATGACATAATAATCTTTTTAAATTCTTCTTGTTTCAATATCCAACTTGAGGTTTCTCTCTTATTACCTTTCTCATCTCTTCATCCGATTGCAAAATGAACCAATTTTTATTAATTATTTGATGTATCTTATCTACATTAGAATACTGAAGCCTAAATACTGCAGTATCCTCATTATACTTTTTATCTTGCATATTTTGCTGCATTAAAGATACATCTGACATATACGACCTGGCTCTAGTCTGTCTTAATATTTTTACTCCTTCAATACCTCTATCCACTTCTTTTTTACTATATTTATGCTCATATAATTCATTTTTAAAAACTTCAATATCTGCATGAAACTTCTCATCTTTATCTAACCTTGAAATACGCATTCATTGACCTTTAATTATATACACACACACATATATATATATATATATATATATATATATATATATATATATATATATGGGAAGGATGAATACTATTCCTATATAAAATGTTATTTCTACGACATGATTTCTTATATAATTCGGTAATGAAATATTCATTAACATCTCTTTTTATAGTGACATCTAAAAAAATCTACTTGCTTGCATGAAATAGAAAATGTAAACTTAAGAAAGCTTGTCGTACTATTTATATATAATAAAAATTTTTGTAACTGTTCCCATGATCCTGTCCAAATTAATATCAAATTATCTACAAACCTTTTATATAAAAAAATATATCTAACAAATTCATTATTACTCAAAACAAACTTTTCTTCCCAGTAAGCTAATATCATATTGGCATAGCTATTGGCACATGGAGTGCCCGTAGCTATGCCAAATAACCGTAAATAATATGAATCTTTAAACAAAAAAAATTATTTTCCAAAACTAATTCTAACAAAATGCATAAAAAATCTATTTTATTGATATCATATACATGTCTCTCTAATAAATAGCTTTAAACTGCATCTGTTCCGTAAGAATGGGGTATTACCATGAATAAAGAATTCACGTCTAGAGTAACCAGATAGCTATTAGTAAGCTCATAATCATGACCTGTAACCGATTTATAAAGATCACTAGCAAACTGTTTAGTATCATGTACAATATTAGAGGACTTGTCTATTATAGGCTTAAAATTCTTCTCCACATAAATAGATAGTGGTTGAGTCACCCATCCTTGTCCTGCTACTGTTGGTTTTAACAGTGGCTAGCTTTCACTTTTATGTAACTTAGGTTGTCCTTGAATAATAGGTATGACAGGGTGCGTAACTACCAGATATTCCAACAGCTGTTTTGAAATAAGGTTGCTCAAATAACAGTCATTAAGTGACTTATATATATATATATATATATATATATATATATATATATATATATATATATATATATAAAACTGCAAAATAAATCAAGTTGCGTTAGTTACTTTCTTATAAACTTCTCTATCATTCAACATAGTCATCATAGCATCTCTATATTTATCAGTGTCGTAAATAGCTATCCCACCAACTTTATCGACTGGTTATGGTTATAAAAGCATCATTTATAAATTCATATAATGCTTTACATTCCTCATTATTTAAATTACAAAACCTTTTGTGATAGAATTTATTCTTAGAATCAACCAATTCTCTCAATTCCACTTCACATACGTTACAAAAGGTATCTAAGGCAGCATTCAACTCAGGAACAAATGTGCTAGGTCTTTTAAATACATGCTTTGGTTCTTGATTTTTAAACAGTACCTTAAGCATGACGTTGTGTGCAAACTCCTTAATATCAAGCATGGTGCTGGCAAAATCCATTGTTGAGGCTGGTATATATGTTAATCCATGCTGTAATAGGGACTCTTGTTGTTTTGTAATAGTTTTACTGGATAAACAAAACATTAATGAGTCTCTGTTGTCCGTTGCTCCCACATTTGTTTGATGTTGTGATTCGAATTGTATTCTCATGATGGAAGTCTCCTTTTCCTCCTTCTGCTCACTGAACGGTTGTATCTGACTGATGCCACTTTGCAGATTTGAAGAGGTGGAGAAGAAAAAACCTACTGCATATTTGTTGATTTTTTTCTTTCCTTCGAACAACTTGTTCTACAGCTGCCACATTCGTGGATGGAGTAATGTTAGTATTAACACATTGAATGTTAGTATGTGAACTATCATTCTGTGGAGCTAAATTGTTTTGTGCTCCCATCTTAGATGGTTGAGTCAGTGATGTTACTAAATGCTGTGTAGCATTTTGCTCATTGATTTCAGTACTTAAAGAAACAGTTTGTGTTTCAATAACTGAAGTAGCGAAATGTGAATTTGTTTCTGCAGTGACAGCATTAGCATAAGTCCTTGGCCATGTAAAAACTTGGCCATTAGAGAAGTCCCTTAGATCCCTATCAAGTTTTTTTCTTTTTTTGTCACGATCAGCTGATGCTCAAACAAAGTCACATTCTCACAGATATTAGTCATAGTTCTCTCAAAGACAATTGCAGGCGTGATATTGTTGAGTAATGACTGTTTCTGATTAATTTCTTGTAATAGAACATCTTCCATTGGTCTATGGAAGTCAATTAATAGTGACATGTATTTGAAACTTGTTTCTAAATTCAACTTTTGCCAATGCTTTAAAAGTTCTGGGTATGTATTTCCTGATGCTGGCATATTAAGAATTCTTAAACCCCTTGGAACAACTTTATGTGAAATACTGGCTTCAAAATGAAGTCTTTGCCATTGCAATTTCTTATATTTCAACAAGTCATTTTCAAGTTCATGAGTATGCTTATGAACAGCTTTTTCATCGAATTGTGCCTGCTTGCTGTAATCTCCTCTGGCAAAACTTCATACGCTAGCAGTGGATTTCTATCCATGTAATAGCTTCTCCAAACTGGTTGCAGGTTTTCCACTGATTTTTGGAGTGCAATCCAATTCTATCTGGTTGCTTTCTGTCATGCTCCACAGTATTATCACCAACGAAATATAAATAAACAATAGCAATGCCACTGCAGATATACTTCAGCTACACAAAAATACAAGTAAATTAAATAAAGGATGTAGCATAAAAGTGAGGCAGCATAAAGCAAATATAATTTAATCGGTTAGTGCTTTCACATCAAACAAGATGCTTCATCAGACCATAATGACATCTTACATCACTTCCTATATATAGGAAAATGAGTCAACTAATTAATCAATTATGAGAAATAATTAACTAATAAAATACATAAAATGCTAATACAGAAAACTGTATGCAATATTCAAAACACATAAAAATACAACTAGATAAATATATTCAATACATATACATCACTAACAATACTATCTAAGAGCCCTAGCTTTTAGATGGGGCTTAATAGAAGTTCTGTCATCAAGCCCTGGTGAATGATTTGCTTGCAACTCTAAGATCCATTTCAACTCTTGTTGTTCAGTCAAATGCTTTATATCCTCTAACCTAGGACTTAAATGCATGCACTCTATAACTCTAAAACTAAAATCATGAACTCCATTAAATAAGGCTGAATGTTTTGCTAATGCACTTCTCTCTACATCATTGTTACACCTTGCTGTTAAATGTTCCCTTATACATTTCCTTAACGGATGATTGGTCATGCCATCATAAAAAAAACTACAGGCATTACACACAGCAAGATAAATCAAATTTCTAGTGGTGCAGCGAGCTACAGCTTTATAATTATACTTCTTGTTAGTCCTAGGTTGAACAAATACATTATTCAAAGCTAAAACTATTATTCAAAGCTAAAACTCCACAAACACTACACTTACTCAAACACAGGACTTTATCAGAAATGGTTTACATCCCAATCAATAGCCTTTTTACAGGTTCAGTGTCAATTAGATAAGTTAATTAAATAACCAATTTAAAGAGCCAGTTTAAAAATCATTAAAACAGTCCTAAAACAATAAACATATAATTGTGAATATAACTGTGGAAACCCTTTATGATCTTGTATAAGTAGTGAAAAATAAAAATACATATATGAAATTTTCCAAAACTTTTTAAAATTTTCTGTTGTTACCTTCATTGTTTATCATTTATCACCTCTCCTTTTTAAAATAGCTACCATCATTTAATCCTGGGGCATGGCTGGCATCAATTTTCATTTGCCACATAACTCCCTTATATTCAATCTTCTCATACCATCCACCAACCCTAGGGTCTTAGTTTACCTTTTCCAAAATCCCAAAGGAAAAACATTTAAAATCTGAACATAAAACACTGTGCATGTATGAAGCGTTATATCATAACAGTGCTCAGAAAAACATTTTTTTAGAGAACATTCTGTTTTTCCTGCGTAAAATACAGGACAGGTTTCACATAAGGCTATGTAGATTAGATCTTTCATGGAGCAATTACCTCCTTGGAAAGTTATCTTACTTTTCAATGCATTGTTCAAAGTAATGGAGACTTTGTCTGTAATATATTTATATTGGTTACAGGTCCCACATTTTTTGTACCTTTTCCCCTGTTGCAAGTTAAATCAACTTCCTTTGAATTTCCCACAATATTTTTATATTCCTTGCTCTCTTATGATGGGCTGCAGTGGTGCAGTGATTAGCTTATCATCTCACAATAAGAGGTTCTCCAGTTTGATTCTTGGCTGGAGCTCCTTCTGTACAGAGTCTGCATGTCCTCACTGTGGTCAAGTGAGTTTTAAAGACATGCAGGTAGGTGTGTGTGTGTGCATGTGTGTGCCTTCTGTGAAGATTGGGCACCGGCCTGGCAACTCGACACCGTAAAAAGACCACTGTCAATCAACCTGAGGACCGGTGATCTGCTGCAGTGACCCCTAACTGGGACAAGCCAAAAGTCATTGCTTTTGCTCTCTTATACATAAATATTGGTTTGTCGCCCGCCACATTCTTTATCTTATCATCACTGATCAATATATACCAGTTTTTCTTTAGCATATTTTTTCTATAATCCTTGACCCAACTTTGTATTCTATAGCTAATGCTCTGTGGAATTCAGAGTTCAAGACTCCATCATGGTCTGGGGGTTGATTGTCATCCCTAATACAATTTCCATTTGTAAGACTAGTGTTAACATTCTCACTACTGTTAGTTCTAACTCTTGTGTATGTAGGGACTGTCAAACTCACGCCTAAAAGGGGAACATATTTAGTTCCCCACGCAACAGGTATTTATTCACTGATGGCTCACACCATCTTGTATGGATATTCCCTTTCAAAAAACATTTTTTCAAGTTTCAGCCTCGCTATATCAAACACTTCCTTTTCAGAAGTCATTCAGGCCAACCTTACAAATTTCCTCTTTACTAAGTGCGAGTTGGAAAAAAAAAAAGCAACCCACTATAATAATCTGATGACTACATTGTAACCATCACATTGTTACAATGCATTTACAATGGTACCATCACAATATGATGCTGACATGGAATATGTTGCAAGCAAGCAATTGAGGTGGAACAATTGTTAATACAGATATGCATGAGTAAAGAGATAGATAATTATATTACAGTGGGAGTTAGAGAAGATAATTTGGTTGCATAAGGTAACGTACCCTTTAGGAGTTAGAGTAGTGAGCAGTAAGTTATACACATAACAATATTAGTAGTAGACATTATTGTCAATAAATGTTAGTCTAAGAGTAGAGAATATAGCAGTAGTTATATGAGACTTGGGGCTAGATTCTGTAAAGTTCATGGAATTTGGCGCATTACGCTGATATCAGCATGAAACTCGTGGATGACATTGTACTATGTAATGTAGGACAAGAAATGCAGAATACCACAGTGCACAATGTAATACTGCAGTTCCAATGATACACTATAGAAATGTGCAAGTAATCTGTGATTATAAAAAATGGTTGTCAAATAACATTGTGTATTACCAAACAAATGGAAAGATGATCACTAATCAAGAATCCTGATTGTTGTTTAGAAATATAACAAAATCTGTACGCTAAAATTATGGACAACTATGGAATGTCACTGACTCTGTTGTGATAACACACACAGTAAAAATACCAAGTATGCCAAAGTAAGACACGTGGCATTCAAAGCATAAATTTGCAGGAGTACACTCAGAAATGTCTCAAACAACTATGGATATTTCCATATGCCATGCACTGACTTATAATACATACTTTCAAGCTGCAAGGCTATTTGTAGTACATACATATTCATATCACTCATTACACTAAACTCAGAGACAACTATGGATAACTAATAATATATGTAGCTTGTACCTAGAGATTCTGATGGAATCAGTAAATTTCCTAATAAAAAAAAAATTAAAAGCAAAGGGCAATCATGACCACATCACCATAGTTACCAGTTGCTAACAATGGGTTCTGGACTTGTGTGGGTTACACAAGTAAAGCACATACCCAAGGTAAGTGGGAGAGTGAAAAGCTGTAGGGTATGGGTGAAGAAGAGGGACACACAAAAGGAATTTAAGGGTAAGTCAGAGGGTCATGAGCAATGTATGTGTGTGTGTGTTTTTTTTTTTTTTTGGTGGGAATAGGCCCCATTTTTTTAAGAATAGAAGGAAAGGTATACATTGGGAAAGAGGTGAGAGTGATCATAGCAACTATACCCATATAACAAATTGCACACACAAGACAGACAAAAGTTTGAAAAAAACCCAATAAAGACAAGTAAATTACACAGACAGTACACTGCACACGGGCAATGGAAATTTAACAAACAGGGTAGGGATGCATACCAGCCATGGTAAAATGCAGAAAAATGTATCTACCGATGCACTATCATGTTACCACATTTCACAAACTGTGTGGCAGTCATACCTGGATGTGTATGAACAATGGCACATGTGAGCTCCAGAGTAATAAAGTAAGTTCACAATACACATATCCAGTTAATCCATCAGTAGTGCACGTGTATGCCAAGCAACATCACAGATGAGCAAATGTAGGTCTAACAATAGTAGATAATGTCAGAGGACAGAACCAAACCTACAACCATGCATATGAAGGCAAACAATCGAGCACAGTGCCAAACAGAAGTACTGCAGAAGGGCAATGAATGCTGCTACATACACAAAAAACAAATGTGTAATGGAATTTGTGTATGTTACACACATATACTATTTTAAAGGCAAAATACAGGTGTAGACATATATGTAAGTCTGTCAGTGGCATAAATGGAATGTAAATTAAATCAAGGTAAATACAGATCCATATATCAATAACATGTAATATGTTCAAAAATGTAATGCTACAGCATTATGAATACAGCAGGCTGTGCACATGAATGGGAAAATAAAACTACACTGGGTAACACAGAAGTATAATGAGAACATGGATGTACAATTTTATCTACTTAAAGTGGAGAAGAAGTAAAACAACCTATTCTAACTGTGTAACTCTGTGTATTTCAGATGTTTTTTCCTTTTTTCATATTTGGTTTGAGGCCATTTGTACATTTTATAAATAGTTCATTATAATTTATTCTTACTTGAAATGTAAAAGTTTATTATTTTATTTGGAAAAAATTAATAAAATTATTTGAGCAAAAAAAAAAAAAAAAAGAACATGGATGTAGTTTAAGAATCAGCCAGCAAATTGTGTGCACATATCAAGCATTGTACAACAAGCATGCATGTGGCACTTGTTCATTGTGCCAGTTAATAAGTGGCAATGGACAATAGTTTTAACACAGACAAACATAACTTTAAAAAATAATAGGGAAATATGAAGGTGGGAGGGAGGTGGACAACCCTGGCCCACATCAGGGTAATATAGGACACTGTAAGTTGACAGAATGCAAATGCATATCTAAAGCACACAGGGTGGTATAGAAGCCACACAGACATACATTCAACCAAATGGAAGATGTATGTCAAATGGTCAGGAGGATTGCTGATGTCCACAGAGCTAGACATGTATAAAGCACATACACACAATAATGTACAATCATGTCACATCAACATGCCTAGGTAAGCAAGCTAAAACTTAAAAGCATATACACATATACTGTCATGCAAATGTCAACTAAAGAAATGCAGGTGCATGTCAATCACCCTGGCCTTTGGAGCAGAGGACACTCCTCTGAGCATCATTACAGCACATCAGCAGTAAATCACCGAATGTTCACGTCAAAGGAACCTTTCTATGTCAGTATGTGTCTAATTAAGTGCGCACACAAGTACAGTCATTTAATGTGTGCAACTATTTCTGGAAGGTGTACACCAATGTCACCGTATCACTGGTATGGAAATGCTACATACAGTGAGCATGATGTAATGTACTGTGAAAAATATGTTATCTATAACATTGTCTGCAAATTAATGTCACATTCCTGTTTGATGCAGTCAGCACATAGACAGGATATTACTTGTATATGATCCCACATGGCATCAGTATTGCCAAACCATGACACAACACCACATCATGATAGTGGGACATCATAACAAATGTCATCCAAAACCGTGAAATGACATGTCTGTATGTTGCACATACCTGATATGGAAAAACAGAAATCCAAGACATATCACACTGTTAGTGATGGAGTATGAACAACATATGTTGTCTGTCAGTTGCCCCAGTAACACACATATTTATTGGCTACCTTTTGCACCACTATCTGAAGGTTAACTGCCACAATGCATAGGTAGTTGAATGTGTGTGGAAAGTACTATATGAAACCACCATAAATGTCTCACGATAATGACACATAAGCATGACAGATACATGGTATGCATGCACAAGAGTGCCTATACAGTCCAGTCAATGAAATGGCGATCACCATTTTGGCAGCATAACACAAGTGGTGCACACAGGCAATATTTACCAACTGGAGGCAACCCTGAGAACTACCTGCCTACCTAACACATCTTAGCTGTAAAAGCATGTTTTGCAGGCACTAAAAAAGAGTTTATGTTATGACATCATCTTGTTGGGGAATGGTCTACTAATAATACTCTTGACTTAGGACTGCAAAGTATGAACGTATGCTGTTCATGTAGCTTAACAGTTGAAAATTACATTCAGGTTATCACTATGTTCCCATACATTAATGGTAATGCAGGGCATACATTGCTCAGGCAGTGTGAAAGTGTCATGTGGCATACAGCTTCTGTAAACAGAACCACACATGTTGCTGTACATTAAGGACATAGAAAGATATGTGTGAGGACCATTATTCCTTGCTAAAGTGCACATAAGTAGGAAAATACATACATATTTCCTGTTCTTCATTTCCAGCTGTTAGTCTGTCCATCCCAGTCCCTCAAAATTATTTGAGGATGATGTTGTTCTACTATTGACTTCAATATTTTATGAGAAAACAGACCTTCATTACATTTTTACAAAGTACACAATATTAACCAAAAAAACTGCTTAGGCATATAACAGGATTTAGCAAGATGTACTGCCCCTGCACTTAAACAGCTGATGTTAATGGAGTCTTACAGATTACAGATATTTTAATAGGAATTTGATGAATAACAGAGTTATTTGCAACTAGACTCAAAATATACATTAATATTAATAAGTGTAATATGCTTCTATAAATAAATGATATGGGTATATTAAAGCAAGTTAACAGCTTCAGATATATTTGGTCCCCTATCCAGATTTGAACACACAGCACACTAAGATATAGACATGCTGGTATGCTTCCTTACAAGCTTAGCTAGCAGTCAACACATGCTACTCAAACAAACAGGAGCTGTTTTCCAAACAATTTTGTTTAAGAGCTGATATTATCAGAGCATTACAGATTATGTCAATATTCAAAGAAATTCAAAGACTATATCAGTGAGTCGTTACCATGCATAACATAAACATTAATATAAAGCACTGCAATATGGTTCTTCCAGAAATGCTAGGAGTGAAGTTAACCGAGGTAACAGGTACATATATATGTTTCCCTATGTGGTTTGGAACCTACAATATGGCAAAATGTAGACATGCTGGTTAGTTGTTTTATAGGCTGAGCTGACAGTCAGCACATTATTCTGAAACAGACAGGTATTGCTCTACAAACCCTGTTATTAGAATGCTGATGTTATCAGAACATTAAGGATAACGGCCATATTTGTAGACATTTGAAGACTGCTAGAGAGTCGTTACCATGCACAACATAAACCTTAATATAAACTATTGCAATACAGTTCTTCAACAAATACTATGAGTGAAGTTAACTGGTACATACATGTGCTTCCTCTATGTGGTTTGGAACCCCCAATATGCCCAAATTTAGAGATGATGGCCAGTTGCTTTACATGACAAGCTAATGTTCAGCAAGAGTTTCACTGTAGAAAACAGGTACTACAGGTGTTTATTAGAAATCCTGCAGTAAATGGATGAATATGGAAAATGCATACAATTTCTGGACCTTTAAAAGTAAAGAAATAACAGCTATCAACATATAATTAAACATATGTGTAATCAATGAGACAGGCATTACTTTTTAAAATTAAATAGACGTGTCTGTGAAATTGTTTAGGGGGAATGAGGTAAAGAAGTTATATGCATGTTTGGATTCTAACTTGTAACAGTCCAATAGATGATACAGTTGAGCTATAATGGCAAACTATGAAATGTGCAGTCATCCGCAGCTTTGGCACTATAGGCATCTGTGATGCACAACAATAGAGGCTATGTAAAATGTACTTAGATGTTGTAAAACATATGTATGAGGGAGTGCTGTAAAGGTCTAAGCTGACCTAGAAAAGAAGGACATGTAGCCATGAAACTTACAAGTTGTTCAACATATTTACCCCAAAGTTCAACACACTTGGCATCTTGTGTCTGAAGTTTCTGTAATCCTACCAAAAAAAAGTCTGAAGTCTGGTCACTGAAATACTGCTCCACTGCTGCACTTAGCTCTGAATCGCTCAAAAATTGCTGCCTTTTGAAACTCTTTTTAAAGTTTAGAAATAGGAATTAGTCAGATGGAGCAAGATCTGGTGAGTAGGGTGGATGGTCTATACATACAAACTACAGTTTTGTCAAAACATCCATTGTTGTTTCCACCTTGTGAACAGGTGCATTGTCTTGCAAAAAGAGCACTCCTTTCCAAAGCTTCCCCCTCCTTTTTTCTTTCACTGCCTCCTTTAATTGACACAATTTACAGTAGTATTCTGCATTAACTGCTTGGCCCCTTGGAAGATAGTCAGTTATTACAACACCTTTCTGATCCCAAAACACTGTGGCCATGATCTTTCTTGCTGACTTTTGGGTCTTGATCTTCTTTGGCCTTGGTGAGCCTGAGTGCTACCATCGCATGGACTGTTGTTTTGTCTCAGGATCATAGTGATGTTCCAAAAAGTTGGCACCAGCTTGATGAAAATACTGCAAAATCACCTTGGAAGTGTCCAAAGTCTTTTCTCTTCAGCATTCAAACATTTTGGCACCCACTTGGCTGACAGTTTCTGCATACCCAGTTGCTCATGGATTACAAACCCAACACATTCCCTGGATATTTGTAGTGTCTCAGCAATTGTTTTAGCCAATATCCACTGATCTGCCATAATCAGGTCATGGACATGGTCAACAATTTCAGGAGATGACACTGTTTGAGGCTTCCCAGACCTTGCTGCATCTTTGGTCTAAAATATTCCACGCTGAAAGTTTGCACAGCACTTCTTCACAGTTGAGCAAGAAGGGCATCTGTCACAAAATGTTTGCATCATACATTCATGGATTTCCTTTGGAGTTTCCTTCTGCAGGAATAGGAACTTCATGATGGCTCGGAGTTCCACCCTTGAATATTCCACACTTTTCGTTGACATGGCTCAATCAATGATCTGAAACAATGTCAAAACATAGCATTACAATTCTGAAAATTGGCACTTTATAAGAAGCTACAGAGGCAAAATATTGGTCAGAATTTATAAAATTGGTCGGGCTTTGAACTTTTCAGCACCCCCGCTGTACATCTGCAAAGGACATACTTATGGATATTATGCACATAATTACATAAATTAGTAACATGGGTATCGAACCCATATGATTCATTCCAGTTGAGCTCAGGAAGTTTGCACTGTAACTTTCAATGAGTAGAGATTAAGCCTTTTGACAGAATCAAATTATGTCCTCACATTTCAAACAAATGTTCATATCTCTGGAACCATAAGGGTTATCAAAGAAGTAAAAAAGGCAAACCCTTCAGCACAAACTATTGTTATAGTGGTAGTATTCTTTAGGTTCTTGGTCTTAAACTAAATTTTATAAGTCACACTCCAGGATTTAACAAAGTTCCATGCAAGAATAAGCTATTCTTGCACGGAATGGATCGTGTCCATGCAGCACAGCAGTGCACCTTGCATATTCATGAAGGTGCGCTGCTGTACTCTCTACACGGACATGGTCCATGTACAAGTGCAGGGGGCATGTCCGAGCAGTGCATGGACACTAAACACGCCCCCTGTTCTCAGAAAGTGCTGTACAGCACTGTCTAAGCTGTACTGGCATAATATAAGAGCTTAGCTCTAATATTATGCCAGTATCTCAGTGTCCGCTGACACTGAAATGTAAAAGAGACCATTTCAGTGTCCCTGGACGCTGAAATAAAAATGGCAAGATGAATCCAATACAGTGGGTGCGTCACAACTTCTGTGACACACCCACTGTATTGCTAAAGCACCGTACGGCACTTCTGCATGCTGCAGAAGCAGGAAAATGTGTGCGAGTGCACACATACATAACCCTCAACTGTGCAGATTTCTACAGAATGTCCCAGATGTATGTCTTATATTTTTGGTCCACTCCACATAAAATATGGGTGTCAGGCAAACTAGTGGAAAATCAATAAAGACTGCAGTTGTCAGATATTGAGAGACATTGCAATGTCAGGCATTATACCCTTCAGAAAACTCATGCCAATGCAAAGCCTATTATTCTATCAACTTTCTAAGTTGGCAAGAGTAATATGTAAAATCTGTCCCTATTTGTCCCCCCATCATGTCATGCTTTTCCAGATGTCCTGCCCTAAGAGGCAGAAAGCAATATGCATGCCCTAAAAGAAAATAAAAATAGAACACCATTTCAATTTTTTTTCTGTACTTAATAAAGTTTAAGCGTAGCTGAGCAAGTGTGCAAGCCGTGCAGCTATGCATAGCAAAGTGTAAACAACTAAGGAGCTAAATAGAAATATACAGCCAAAGCAGTCAAAGTGAAATAGTGTAGTGGTTAGAGCTTTTGCTTAACATGCAGGCATTCACAATTTGAGCCCCAGTGCAGTCCATTCATTTTCATACATGAAACAGGACTAAAATATATATATTTTTTATAAATAGGTAGTGAATAATATATATTTGTTCAACTTTCAGGTCTGAAGAAGTTCAATATACTGTGTGGATGAACAAAAGCGCTAACAAATAAACAGTCTGGGTGATTTTACAGTCCGCTGCCTTTTTTGTTTTAATATATATTTGTGGGTAGTGTAGCAGGTCCAAATGTGAGGTGCCAGTGTTGTACAGATGTGAAACCCACATATAAACACAAGTGTCTCATACAGTATAGCCACAAAAGAAAATAATGTAAGGAAAGCACATAGGTGGTCGCCATGGAAGGGACACATACATATCATAAGATGGCATTAAGATGGAATTGACCCCACAATCCTGATAGTCCATAAAATGAAAGCTGAACATTATTTAATTATGTTCAGCTGTGCTTACCCGGAGTAAACAGTGCTTAAACTGTTATGTTTACCAATAATTAGCATAGTTAAGTGGATTTGCGCACTGGTAAACAGTGCTTAGTATCTACCTCTGTAAGCAATGTTTATCTCAGCTAAGTGGGTTTGCCCATTGCTTAGCTCAGCTCAGCATATTCAAAATAGACCAATCATGGCAAAGTGCAGGAGTCCAGCCCTACTTAAACCCCACAGGTAAGAATACAACCATAACCAGTTGTAGCTGATCACTGCAGGCACTATGGCTGGTGTTGGAGAAGGTGTGCACTTTTGGGTGCAGCGTTGGGGCATTCAGGAGTCCAGGGTCATGGTTGGACTCCTTGTAAAAAAACATGAAGGGTGACTGCTGCAGGACAAGTACCAGGACTCCCAATACAAAGCAGAGGCTTGGGACGTCTCACTCGTGACCTCACCAGTGCAACTGGCATCCTTTGAACTGGTGAGCAGGTCCAGCATCACTATGTTGACTTGAAGCAAAGGAAGAGGGACCTCTTGTAGTAGTGAGTCCAAGATGCTTGGGCATGGAATGTCCCAACAGCGTGTAAGTAACTCTATCAATTCTCGTGTATCAAAGTCCAGCCTGAGTATGACATGGAAAGGTATGCATAAATGTTTCTCTATCTCCTGTACAGCTGCAGAAGAGAGGGCTGCGAACTTGGAAGCCCATGCCAGCAGGCTGCTAAGGCTGAGTTGCGAGGTTGGTGAGTACTAATCTAGCCAGCAGTAGTCAGGGCAAATAAATAGAATGCAGTAGAATGTCACCTACCATTAGTTAGTAAAATACTGTTTATACTGAATAAACAAGACATTAGTAGAGTAATATGATGTACAGGATATATATCAGTAAAAGTGTAACAGTACCTGTCAATAAAACTCTAAACACCAGACTGTTGTATGTACTTTGGTATATGGTAGTTTGAATGTAGATGTAATGTTGATGTTAACAGATTAGCTATAAGAAATGTTCCATGCACCAGGATCTGGTTCATGAATAGTAATGGTGTATTAACCATTGTTTTCCATACTGTAATATGTCAAGGTCTGACTACAGATTATAACAAGCATCTGCCATGCATGAATATCAGAGTTACAAGGGAGATTGTCCAAACAACACACTATTGTACTGAAAACAGTCAGGAAAAAAAAAAGCAGGTTCTTAGTAGCTCATTGTGATGAAACGCAACCTTGTGTTCTATTTTTGCACAAACTGGCACAGTTCGAATCCCAGGAATGCTATTAAGCTTTATGCATAATCTTATCCGTAAATATGTGTAGAAACAGTCAGGTATTGTTAACAGATATTTCCCCTACAGGTCTGCCAGGTAAGAAAAGGTATAAATGAGCTGTAAGAAGCCTGTAATTATACACTGTGTATAACACCCACTGTCCATCCCCAAGGCTGCAAGTGACAGCAAAAGAAGTACGTACACCAAGTAGTACCCTTCAAGAAATGTCCCTCAAGGGCACGCTGTCACAGCTAGTGGTCACTCCAGCCAACACCCAGGGTGACCGATAAAAATCAAAATGGATTATGGCACTAGCACACACACAGTTATGGCTGCACATATGTAACCTTGACTATGTGAATATGTGTAGAAACAGTCAGGTAGTGTTAACAGATATTTTCTCCACAGGTTTGCCAGGTAAGAAAAGGTATAAATGAGCTGTAAGAAGCCTGTAATTATACACTGTGTACAAACATACCATTGCCCAAACCAAGGTCATAGGTCGATGTAAAGTGAGGTAACACCTGTAGAGTAATAATTAGAGCAATGATCATTAAAGTTGTGAGCAATCGAAGCCTATACAGCTGTTAATTGACATCTCTCTCTCTCCCCCACCTATCTGCACCAATAATCTAAACACATAAATCAATGGGTATGTTTTAACCAAACCTACTGTTGTGACATGTGTCCTATTGTTGTACAAATATTTAAATGCTTTAATATTAATGTTCCCTGTTCAAATACTATCACTGGTGGCCTGTTGCTATCAATCTAACCTGCATGCTGTTATAATGCCCACTGTGGTTCCATATATGCATGTGTTCTTTCTGCTATGCAACTGTTCCGACTCTGTTATTTTGGGTAAATGGGAATAGCTGTGCATGCTGTCATAACTAATCCTGGAACGTGCTTTTCATGACTAACCAACATATGTTGTAAAACTGCAACACCATAGCAGGTCTGGGAAGGCTGATCCCAGCGGATCCACCTGTCCTGCCTCAACTGGCCATGGCACCAGGCCCCAGCATGCCTGGGACCCAACCCGGGACTTCCTTGTCCATTGGTTCTGCACCACCTTTGGGTGGAACTGACTCAGGGGATGGGGACCATCCCCCACCCCAGGAGCGGGCACTGACAGGACACTGTCACCCACACACAGGTCTGAGGATCGGTGCATAGTGTTCTCTGAAAGCAGTTCAGAGATCAGCTATGCCAGCTGGAGGGCCACGTGATGCACCTTGCAGGTCAGGCTGCCACTCCTGCTCAGCATCCAGCATAGTCACCTTTGGGGCCGTGAAGGTGCAGTGGTGACTGCCCATGGGTGGGGACCTCAGTCCAACTGTATCGATATGGGGGCTCGTGGACATCCGATTCCCAACCACCCTCCCCGTTCAAGGTGTTTTACCCCTCACATGTCATATACCACCCCTGTCTGCAGTCTTATCTGTCTTGTCTGTCTTCCTACCCAACTTACCTTCCCAAATGTACCTACTATCCTCCCCAACATCCCACTCTCACCTTATATAAAAAAAAAAGGCAATCTGTTCCCCCCCCAAAAATTTCGCCCCATACATAGCTGTCCATTTCACACATGTGTCCACTGGAGAGATGTAATCTGGTCTAATTGGCTTAACAACATATTACTGTTGCCCTCACCCCTCTCTCAGAGGTTTGAGTGTCTAAATTCACCTCCAAAATATGTACAAATGCACAGCTGTTGCTATATCAGAAATGGACAGCTATGGACTTCCCTACACCCATCCTGCACATCCCTACCTATCTGTCATGTTGTTTTTTCCCACTACATGCCCCCCTTTTCACCACTTTCCTATCACCCCTTTTTTCTTTTCTTTTAAAGAAATTAGCATGGGAGTAAGTGGGAGTAAGCTGTTTTAAGCAGTAGTAAGTGGCAGTAAGCAAGTTTGTGTGATGCTAAGCTATGCCTACACAGGTTAAGCAATTTCCCATTTAACCATGTGTTGGCATCGCTTACCATTGCGCAAACCCATGCAAACACACTTACAACTGCTTTAATCACCTTGTCTCCATCAGCCACTGTTCTGCCCAGCAACAAAATAATATGCCTACACAGGTTAAGCAATTTCCCATTTAACCATGTGTTGGCATCGCTTACCATTGTGCAAACCCATGCACACCCACTTACAACTGCTTTAATCACCTTGTCTCCATCAGCCACTGTTCTGCCCAGCAACAAAATAATCAGCCCTGCCAAGCCTTGGACCCAGGACCCTGTACATCATAGTCAGAGCAATTTACCACATCTGACATGTAGCAATGCATGCTGTTTTTGCAAATATATCATTCAGTACAGGTATAGAATAGTAGGGAACAAACACTGTGGAATCAGTCATGTTTAGTATCTATACATATACACATATAGATGTGTATGGTGATAGATAAATATGAAACAGTATATACATCAGATATAGTGAGATATACATATGAAACAAATACATATAGAATATATACAAATATAGTTTTATACAACCATAGATGTAGATATATAAAAAGGAATGATGTACATATATATACATACATATATATATATATATATATATATATATATATATATATATATATATATATATATATATATATAGCTAAATGATCATAACATGTAGTGCAGTCATATCTCAGCACTATACCTCTCCACCTCTTACTGCAAGAATACTGGACAAAGGCTGTCAAAATGGGGGGACAATGGGCCAAGACTAGGGACATAATGCAAATACTGCAGTTATAAATGTAGAATGCTGCTACAGTAACAGGGTTTGTGTCAGCATACATATGCAGAAGGATGTGAGTTCTGAAAATTAAATGTATGTCATCATTTACTGAAAGAAATCCTGACATCATCACAGTGATTTAACAGAGAAATGAAAATAATATGATTCTGTGGAACAGACCAGAAATATGAGCAATAAACCTGGACAGTCTGAAACAATCTGACCAGTTGAGAGGTATGCTCTGAAACCCTTAGTGCAACAAATTTGGACCAAGCCCAACAAAGGGGGGGGTTAAAGTCATGAAAATGGGGACAAATCTCAAATACTGGAGTAGATAAGCTGATACAGTTGATGCAGTAACACCCTCATGTCTGTTCTAACATATATTGACTGGAACAGCACAAGTCCAATATCCAATTACTTCAGACTATTTAGTGAATTAAATCTTCACATCATCCCACTGATGTGTCAGAAATACACAACACTTATGGAGGCCAGGCAATAGTGCATCAGACAAATATCTGGACATAACATCACATTAGGGAAACTACACTGAGCTGCTAAGCATGTCAACAAACAACATCCGCACTACAGTCAGATTGACGCAACACTAACTCACATCTGTTATGGGGAACTACACATGTATTTGCAACTATATCAGGCACTACAGGGATGTAACAGCACTGTAAAAACAGAATCCAGTGTGAAAGTGCATACCCACAACCAATCTCACCACAGTCACAGTGACATACTGGTAAGCAAAATTAACAGTAGAGTATAATGACTGTGTGAACAAAACCATCAGCATGTTTCCCACTCACACACTACCCCTACATATATTGGACCAATTCACAGTGTAGTATGATGTCTGACTGTGGTATGGGACATGTCTCAGTCTGCCCCTACAAACATATACAGCTGGTAGAGCACCAGAAACTGGGGCAGCATGCAAAGTCAGATAGAAAAGGGCATATAAGACATACATCTACCCCCTCACTAAACAGACAAAATAACATATTCACTCTACACTGCTACACAGTCCTGGCAGTCTGTCAACACATGCCAGAAATACACAGACCTCCCAACTGTACAGAGTCACACAGAATGTCCAGGGTTTGTCTTCATGTATAAGGCCTCTGACACAAAACTTGTCTGGCAGTCTGATACATCACTGGGACAATATCAGGAATTAAGTCACTAAATAATGATATACCATTACCTCTCCACCTCCTACTGCATTACATCAGGACAATACCTGGCATACTTAGGGGACAGAGGCCCAAACACAGGGGGAATATTGACATATTGCTGTCATAAACTGAGAAAGTAGCTGGTGTAACTAAACATGTGTGATTAACACACCAAACATAAGTGTCCAAACTCTGGCAGTCTGTGGATAGTCCTACAGTTGTGAGTTATGTCAACCACATAACACTGTCAGACTTAAACTCATGCAGAAATGCCATGCCCACACAAACCCTGTCATAATAGCATTAATTCAACTTTATTACTGCAATACTTACATTCTGTCCCTATGTCTGGTGCATTCTCTTCATGTTTGTTGGGCTGTGGGCTGTCTCCACAGTCTTTGTTGTAAGAGGTATTTACAACAACCTCTGTGATGCTGCTGTTGACACACCTCCATGAATTTCCCCTCACAGGCAAGGTAAAAGGCCAATGCCCACATGAACTACTCAATTATAGGAGTGTGTTTGCATGCTAATGGCTATAGGAATGATACCACAGCTGTTCTGCATGCAATTAGCAAGTGGGGGACTGCAATTGGTGCACAGGCCATCAGCTGGTCATGAGCATTACATAAAAAAGGCTAGCTGCTGCCTATGCAAGACAGATGTATACCCTACATCTGGAAGAGACCGAGAGACAGTGAGGGAAAGAGAGTGAGAGAGAGAGAGAGAGAGAGAGAGACAGGTAGATTCATCGAGATCCACATTCAGATCCAGATCCAGATACAGCCAGCTAGCCAGGTAGCCAGCTAGCCATCTATCCATCCACACTTTGAAAAAAAGCAAAAAAAGTAGGTCAAACAAGTAAGCATGTAATGGAATGTAGTAGGGGGTATGTACTAGTGGTAAATATGAAGTTGAACAAATATGTCTCAACAACACCTGCTATACTGATATATTGATGATCATAAACTATGTCCATAGCATCTGCATCTGTCTGTACTGACATAGATAACAGCTCAGGCCTCTGAGCCACCCCAGGAAAGGATGGCTCACATATGACTACTACTGGAGTGTGTGTTGAAAAATGCTGACTGTGACACTGCTAGGCCAGCTACTTGGATGTCGTAGATATCCATATAGTAATTGTGAATACAAATATGATATACATGCTTGTCTCAGAAATATGAGGGACCTATAAAGGGTATTTGCATAGTGACATACTGTGTGTGTTGAACTGCATGTGATATACTGAACTCACACCATTCAACTGTCCAATGTTATGCACACTGACCATATGTGTACTGCATATTTGTACTCATTTACTCAAAGAGTTGTGTTATGTCTGGCAAATAATTGGGAACCAGTGAATGCTGACATTGCAACATTACATCTTCTACTCTTTCTTTTACCTGTTCCCATCAGGGGCTGCCACAGCAGATGATCTGTCTTCATGTGTTCCTGTCCTCTCCACCCTGTTCTGTCACACCAAGCACCTGCATGTCTGCTATCAACACATCCATACACCTTATCCTAAGCCTTCCTCTTTTCCTCTTACCTGGCAGTCTCATCCTTTCACAAATATACTCAGCATACCTACTCATCACATGTCCAAACTAACATAATCCTGCCACTCTCTAGCTTTGTCCCCAACCCGTCCAACCTGGGCTGACCCTAATCCTGTCCACCCTTGTCACACACAGTGCAATTCTTAATGTCATTAACTCTGCTACGTCCAGCTCTGGCTCCTGCCTTTTTTGTCAATGCTACTGTCTACAACCCATATAACATTGCTAGCCTCACTACCCTCACTACCCTCTTGTAGACCTTTCCTGTCACTCTTAAGGTAACCATCTGTCACAAATCACCCCTGACACTCCTCTCCACCACCCACATCCTGTCTGTACTCTCTTCTTCACCTCTCCCCCACAATCCACATTAGTCTGAACTGTTCTTACCAAGTATGTAAACTTATTTACCTTTGCAAACTGTACTCCCTGCATCCTCACCATTCCTCTATCCTCTCTCCCATTCACAGACATATATTCTGTCTTATTCCTGCTGACCATCATTCCCCCCTCTCTAGAACATAACTCCACCTCTCCAGGGTCTCCTCAACCTGTCCCCTACTCCCACTACAAACCACAACGTCATTTGCAAATAGCACAGTCAACAGGGTCCCCTGTCTGACCATGTATGTCAACCTGTCCATCACCACTGCAAATAGGAAAGGACTCAGAGCTGATCCCTGATGTACTCCCACTTCCACCTTAAATGCACCTGTCACTCCCAATGCAGAGCTCGTCGCTGTCACAGTAGCCTTTGACATATCCTGTAGCATTCTTATGGATTCCTTCACCACTCCTGACCTCCCCATACAATACCACAACTCCTCTCTAGGCATCCTGTCATATGCTGTCTCTAAGTCCTCAAAGACACAACACAGCTAATTCTGACCTTTTCTGTACATCTCCAGCAACACTCTCAGAGCACACATTGCATCTGTATTGATCTTTCCTGGCATGAAACCATACTGCTGATCAGTAATCCTCACTACCCTTCTTAACCTAGCTTCCACCACCCTTTACCATTACTTCATGCTGTGACTCATCAATGATATCGCTCTGTAGTTACTACAGCTCTGCACACCACCATTATTCTCATAAGCAGTACCAAAACACATTTTCTCCACTCCTCATGCATCCTCTCACTTTTCAAGATTACAGTAAACAATCCAGTTGAAAGGACCACTGCCATTTCTCTGAAACACCTCCATGCATCCACAGGTATGTCATCTGGACCAACAGCCTTTCCATTCTTATACCTCTTCATAGCTATCCTTACTTCCTCTTTGATAATCTGTTGCACTTTCTGATTCACCATACCCACATCATCCAACCTCATCTCTCTCTCTCACATCCTCCTCATGCAACAGCCCATTAAAGTACTGTTTCCATATGCTGTACACAATCTCCTCACTTGTGAGTATGCTTCCCCATTATCCTTTATCACCCTGATTTGCTACACATCCTTCCTAGCTATGTGCCTCTGTCTAGCAAATTGGTACAGGTCCTATTCTCCATCCATGGTGTCCAACATTACATACAACCATAGCCCTGTCTACTGTCTTTATCTGTCTGACAATCCCACTTCTCCTTTGACAGCCTCTTTCTCTGCATACTCCCCTGTACTTACGCATTACACCAACAGGTCTCCTTGTCCTCGTTCCTCTGTCCAGATATCACACCAAGCCCCGTTTTACTCATCTCCCTTACTAGCTTGGATATATTTAAGCAAATATGTAATAACTCTTCACTGACACCCATTGCCTGTCATAACTCTTCCCTAAACTCAACCTCACAATCACCCTTTGTCAGTACCCACCATTTGATCCATGGTGCTGCCCTCACACTCCTCCCCCTCCTCTTGATAACCAACAACATTCCACAGGCCAACAGTCCATGCTGCCTAACTACACTTTCCCCTGTCACCAGTTTACAGTTTCAAATCCCCTTCAAACAGGCCCACATGCATAGGAGACAATCCCCCTGTGTGCATCCTCCTCCACTCTTGTATGTCACCCTATGCCTCTTGGTCTTGTAAAAATATATATTCGCCACAGCCATGTCCAACATATTTTGCAAAATCCAACACCATCTCACCTTCTGCATTATTTTGCTTAACACCATACCTGCTCATCACTACTGCATCCCCTCTGTCCCCTTCAACAACTTGCCCATTGAAATCTGTTCTAATTACCACTCTCTCACCCTTGGGTACTGTCACCACCACTTCATCCAACCAGTCCAAAGTATGTCACTCTTATCCCTCACACACGCAACTAGTGGATCATATGCACTAACAACTGTCATCATTACACCATTAATTCTCAGCCACATAAACCTTGCTCTGTCCAACACTCCTATCACTGCCAAACACACTCTTGGCATAATGCTCCATTAGGTTAACACCTACACCATTTCCTCCTCACATACACACCATGTTAGGACTATTTGTACCCAAATATGATACACACAGCCATAACCCCCTTCCATCTGGTCTGTGGCACACACAATATATCCACCTATCATCTGTCCATCATGTCAACTAGCTCAGTACCAATACCAGCCATACACTCAACAGTAAAAGTTCCTAGCAATCACTACCACACTCCTAGCTTTTCCCTCTCTGCTTGCCATAGGAGCATTGCACATCCTCCAGGGTGTGACTGTGAATGCAAAGGATACACAACTCTCAAATGACATACATGTGTTACAGCAATATGAAGACAGTGTCATTAATGTTGGCCCATAACCTACCATGTATGTGCGGTGCCCTCCAGATGTCCTGCCCTACCAGGTTGACAGGAATTACTGAGCAACAAAAGTGTTATGACAATGTGCCATACTGACATAGAACAGAAATGTATAGCATTTATTACCTGTGCAGATGCATGCATGTATGGGTAGGTGTACCTCGCTGACTCATAACACCTGGCATGAGATATAAAACATCATGTAAATAAGCTGTACATGTCATACACGTGTGTAATCTTACTGTCTGTGCATCAAACAGAGTTACACTTCTACAGCTAATGGTTGTTGCAATGTCCTGACACAGGCATGGCTACTAGCATACGCAGGAGTATCATGTAGACATTTTAGAGTTGTCCAGCTGTGTTATGACCTCATGTCCATGCCTACTACAAACAGTTATATGACCACCCACATAGCTGTATGGCCTCAGCAATACCTTACATGTACAACCTGTCTCCACCAAAGTAGAGTAAACACCTTTGCTGGACAGCAGTAATGCACAAAGCACATAATGAGATGTTATATTGGCTGTACAGGAAAAGTAGGAGCAGACATCAATTGACCAGCATGTCATCCTTTGTCTGTACAACCATAGTAGGTCACAGGTGGATTACTGTAAGGCTGACTGTGAGTACAAATCAGACACATCCACTGAGGGCAACCAGAAGGCCATCTTCACATATGTCTGCAGTCTCAGAGGCAAAAACCCAACCCACCCTGTAATGGAAGTCAAGCACAGCACATACACAGACATCATAGCTACAGCCAACCTGCTGCAGACACGTTTAGGCCAAACATCACCACCCTGTCTCAACATCAGTATAGGTGGATATGCACACTACATGCACCCATACCCTTATCATCACGGATCAGGTGCAAACTGCCTACTTATAGGTTCATAGGTTCATAGGTAGGTACTAGGCTATTGGCCCAAGGGCCTACGTAAGCCTAGCCAACAAGGTTCCCTGGCTTACGCCACCTAAGAAAGTAAATTTCCTGTGCCCCTGTCGAGCAGAGCCACAGACGTGATCCCCAGGATGTATTTCCTATTTCCCATCCACTCATCAAGATTTTTCTTGAAGAGTGCTAATGAGGAACTTTGCTTGACATAGATGGTTAGCTTGTTCCAGAGTATAGAAAGTCTCTGAGACAGGAATCTAACCCTCCAGCATGACCTGTTTATTGTGGAGACAAGGCTTAGGTCCCTAGAGCGTGTAGCTTGGAGGGACTGGGATTTCTTTAGGTGTAGCATGTCCAACAGCTCTGGGTTTAACATAGCTTTATATATTAGGCAGAGATCTCCTTGGAGTAGGCGATACGCTACAGAGTAAAGCTGGAGTTTTTTTGAGACGGTCAGTGTAGGGCATCTGTTTGAGGCCAGTAATCCTCTTTGTGAGGTACTTCTATGGCCTTTCCAGCTGCTGCAGATGTCTTTTGAGGTACATTCCAAAAGGGGCATTGTACTCTATAATGGGTCTAATGAGTGCCGAGTAGAGGGGAACAATGACCTTTTCTTTCCTGGATGAGAACCCTATTTTGATGAGGTGTGCCACATAGAAGGATTTTCTGACTACTGTGGTGATGTGATTATCAAAGGAGAGACTACTGTCAACCTGGGTCCCAAGGTCTCTTATCAGACATTCGGCGTTAAGTAGACTGCTGTTTATGTGGTAATTCATGGGTACAGAGATTTTACCAAAGGGGATGACAATGCACTTTTTGGCATTGAGGTTGCTGTTTCTCTGTAGTCGCTACTGATACTCATTAGTCATGTGCTGTGTCTGTAAAGAACTCTAGGTAATGTCTGTGGTCCCATGATGTGTTTCCCTGTTTATGTCTTCCAGGTGTCATGCAATGCCAGCCACCCTATTCAGAACAGGAGACTGCAGCCATAACCGAGGCCATCCTGCAGAACTATGACATCCTCTTCAGTTGGGGTCACCAACATCAGCAGGTGATGACTGCCCTTTGTGATGAATTAATCCAAAGAGTGAACACCTTGGGCCACCATGGATGCATGTACGATCAGGTCAGGCACAAAGCGACTGACCTGATTCAGTGTGCCCAGCAAAAGTGTGCTGCCGTAGTGAGGGACCATGCCACTACCGGTGGGGGGCCAGCCAGACAGGCCCCACTTACAGCAATGGAGGAGCTCCTGGCCAACCTTGGGGTAGCCCCCACATGACCATCTACACAGGACATATCAGTCATGGAGGTGGGTGGCACCCAAGCAACAGGCGAGGAGTGCCCAGGTAAGGAAATCGTGCACATCAATGTACTGAGGTAGTATTACAAGTGTGTTCTATAGAGTCTTTAGATGCATATGTCAGTGCAGAATAGAATAGTGGGAGGTGTTTAGTAATGTACACAAGTTCACATCTATGGTGAAGGACAGCGAATTGTGTAATATCATAGTTTATATTGTACCTGTGCATAAATGTAGCATTAATCTTGGACCGATGCCTATTGTGAATCTGCTGACAATACCTCTCCCTCCCTACTAGCTAGGTCCCTCTCGTCTACATGAGGTACAGCAGCCTGAAGCTGGTGGATATGAGATTTTACTGTTGTGGTTCACCACTACTCCAGACATGTCAAGATCATACATATGACCATGTACACAACTGTTACACTCAGCAGCCATTTGCCAATATCTGCATGATCAGTTGTGGTGGTGTGCACTGCATAATATCACAGTGGATATCACAGGGGCCTATTTGCATGAGATGTCACATATTTGTAGCATACCTCACAAATTTGTCATTGCAGGACATCTGGATAAAGATTGCCAAAATGTGGGGATAAAGGGCAAAGAGTGGGGACATATTGTATACATTAGTGTTAAACAGGGCACATAAAAGGTCTACACACCTGTTAGAATGCCAGTTTTTTGTAATATGTGACAATCTGAGCACAATATACAACACCAAATCCATCCAACCTTTTATGTGACCTATAATCTGTACAATGCAATTGTGAAACAAACAAATCTGTTAGGGGAACAAGTATGTGACATGAAAATTGTCCAAGAAACTAGAAGCATATGTGTGCACAGGGTAAAGCTCATACTGTGGTGTAGCAACATTTGATAAAACCACAGCAGTACATCATATTGGATACACATCTGCCATCAATTATGGACCCTTGGATTAACTGCAAAAAACATTCAGCTCATATACCAAGAATATCCTAACATAGACCCACAGTTGCCTGCTACAGCAAAAGCCATGGTTTGCATACAGCTTAACATGCTGCAAAAGGATCACATTTTAGAAAGGTATCAGCCTGGAGAAGGCTACAGAAACATGCACACAGCATTACATATGCTATGGAACATAGTGCAGATAGTCATCACAAGGTGTTTAAGATATGGTGTAACAGTGACATTGTGAAGATGTGGACATCCCTACATGTATGTTGAGAATGCAATACCAAAAATGTCCAGGAAAGCTGCCAGGAGGCATACAGCAACACTAAAGTACATTCAGACATCTCTGGCAAGTACAACATATGACAACAATCTTCCATGGTCTCCACTTGTCTTGCCTATAGGGTGTGTTTGGAAGATGGCAGCTGTTCCTCACAACAAACAACATCCAGTCCTGGGTAACGTCTGGACAATACATAAGCTTTTCAAAAAGCATGTGTGGAAATGTGTTAAGGTGTTATGAGACCAAGGCTAAACTCTTTTTGTCCACAAATCGGTTATGTTAGTTTGGCCCAGTAACAGCACTGCACAGTACCCACACAGTGAAGCAGGGCGATGGCAGTGTCCTGCTTTGGGTTTTCTGTTCACAAGCTTGAACTGGGGCTGTAGCTGATTTGGAGTGTAGTATGATAGGTTTCAAACACTGGTCTGTTGTGGCTATAATCCTTCTGGTGTCTGCCACATAGCTGTGGATGGGGAGGAATTCCAACATTCCACATAACAATGGCCCACACCTTACATCCAACTGAACAAAAGGATGACTTCACAAGAACATGATCAGCAGTCTGCAGTGTCCAGTCCTGAGTCCACACCTAAATACAATACACAATCTGTGTGGTGACCTGATGAGCACTGTGCACAGGGGATGACCTTGCAATCTGACAGATTTGGAGGTGTTTTGCAAGGGAGAGTGTGCAAACATTGCCATGTCAAGATGTGCCATGCTGATACACACCTTCCCAAGAGGACTGAATGCTGTGATGAGATCAACAGGTGCTTTACCAAAGTATCAGTTTATGGGTGTGCACCCCCATGCAACATAGCTATTCTGCTATCATTTACGATATCTTACCCCTACCTGATGTGTATGTTCTTCAGTTGGAGTGCACAGGTTATATGTCATATGAAATGATGGAAATGTTATGGCAATATCACTAGTGTCTCATAGGTAGGTTCATAGGTAGGTACTAGGCTATCGGCCCTAGGGCCCATACAAGCCTAGCCAAAAAATGTACCCTGGCTGTGATCTGTCACAAAATCCTTGCATGTTAAAATGGGTTTGTACACTTACTATATCTACTGTAAGCTTGGGGAAGTTGTTTGAGTAACAGCCCTTGTTTTCACATACATCTACTGCAGGGTATGACATCTGCAAATCACAGTATGACATTAAGTAGGTTCACAAATCCACAGGTCAAACCAGTAATGTATCAGACAAACAAAGGAGGTATGAGCAATAGACAGGAAATATGACCCACATATATAGATATTCCTGGAAGCCCTGTACAGTTGGTAGGTATGTTCTGTAGGTTTAGCCACAGTGCTATACAAGTGAACAGTAGTAATGTTTACATGGGTGCAGTGTGTTCTAGGTGAAGGCTCACCAACAACTAAATACACTCACATATCCCAGTGGCGTAAATTAGTAGTAACAGTAAGTTGAAAGGTATGCACTGCATGAAGTTGTTCAGAGTGTGTCTGTTTTTGTCTGAGTGTGTGTCACAACTGTTATCTGTTGCCTAATGTGTGGTCTGTGGAATGCCTCTGGGACACCTCATGTGTATGTGTGACTGTGTGTGTGAGTGAGTGTGTAAGAGTGAGTGTGTGTACCAGCAAACCTTATAGTGCCAATAGTAATGTACATATGTTGTCCTTTCCTCACAGGTGGACATGGTGGTCACAGTCCCTCCTGCTGTGTAAGTTATGTTAGTTTGTTTGGTGACTCTGACCATGATGACGCCCATAGTGAAGCACAGGTGGGGTTGTCAGGGAATGCACCTGTGTCATTGGTTTGCATCCCACATTTGACAACCCAATCCCCCGCACACAATCACAATGCCCACACATTCCCCATCACCAGTGGCCACAATTGAAGGAAAGCTGGGTGCTGGAACAGAATATGCAAGTGTGGTGACTACGGCAAGTGAGCACCCAGGCACTAGCCATAGCCAGAGTGCAGGCAAGGTCCCACACAGGCAGGCAGAAAGGGGTGCTCAGAGGGGGATGGCTGCCCATCCAGACCATGTTGAAAGTGCCACTGCTGCAGTAACCAAGTGCATGTTTCAGGTCATAATGGATGTACAGGCACATAACAAATGTAACACCAGACAAGTGTGCAGGCTAGTGGAAGAACATCTCCCTGGTGTCCGTGGCGATTTGCGTGAACTTATTGTGGTCATGTGTGAGGGCAATGAGATCACGGATAGATGGTGGGGTCAGGTCGTGGCACTCCTCCACCATGGAGTATCTATGCTTTAATGTTAGGTGGAGAGTAGGCAGCAGCCACGTGGATGTGTCTCAGCATCACGATCAGCTGGGGGTCCATGTGGCCATGCAACATCATGCTCCCATAGGGGCAGTGACACTAGCACTGCTGAGGATGGTGTGCTGTCCACACCAAAACATGGCAGGCCAGGGGCATGTGGTCCTGGCCGGTCCCAACAGGGATGTGGATCCAGAAGACATCAGGCACCATTAGGGAGCAGTACTGTCTCTGGCCCTGCCCCTAGTGGTGCCAGCGATACCCCTGGCAGGTTTATTTCCTGTGTCCATGGTTGGAGATGGTGAACTGTACACCCTGCTATGTACGGTCCACAGCTGTCCAAAAAACATCAGTGTAGGGCAGCCACATGGTGTGATTGTGTGCATGCAGACACACACACATATCACAATCAGAAAAAGGTCACCTCCACACACATGCACCACACCTGCACAGAACATGTCATTCTCACACCCCAAACACAAACCCATAATGTCAACCAAATGGCGCAGCCTAGGCCTCTGGCAAAACTACACAGCACCCTGTGCATATTATGAAACCTGTGTCAGATCCCTGCCATTCAAACCATCAATGCAGGGACGTGAAAATATGGGTCTGATGCACAGGGTGAACTTACTAAATTGTAGCTATGTAATGCTGTGCAAGGTGCTGTCACCTGGCGTTTGTAATGGGTACACATCAGAGTGTGTGTACAGTTTCAGCCAGGATGCATTAATGCTATTAGTAATGCTGAGTGAATGTGTTCTCACATGCTGTATCCTGTTTGTGTTCTAGGCATCTGTGTGCCACCAGGATGTGGCCCTGCAGCAAGGCCAAGGGGTATGGCAGTGTGGTAACACATCAACCATGTCATAGGCAAGGTACAGCTGTATCTGCACTGATTTCCCAGGTCTGTATAACAATGACTGCATATGCCTCACAGCTTATAGGGCTGAGGGTTGTTTATAGGTATATTGTGATTAACATCATCTGTTGTAGAGTGGAGAATGGTAAGTGTATTGGGTTGGACACATCTCTGTTTGCTAATAACCACACCCCCAGGAGATATTCATCAACCAAACACACTGAGATTACTATTCACACACGCACACACACACACACACACACACATGCACAGGATCTCCATCAAGTTGTGGCACCACAGTGTTATGCAGTTATGGCCATTGGCACAGAACTACTAGTGTGATGAGTGTAACAAGGTACCTGTATGGTGGAGAACATCACGTGTCCTTGTGAGGAATGGCAATGGTGGGTGTAAAGGGCCACTGTACACATTGATCGGGCTGCTGAGGAGAGGGTACAGGGTGACTATGGCCTTTTACTTGCTGCATAACACACACTTAGTCAGGAAATGTAACACATCGAAGAACGTTCTGATGTCAGTGCCACTGTTGTGGTCAACAGACAGCTCATTGTCAGCCTGTGTTCCCCATTCTGTTATAACAATGTCACCGTTCAGTGGACAACCACCAATGTATTACTTCATGTGAGCCATGGTGTTCCCAAAGGTAATGGTAGCACATCTCCTGGCATTGAGCTAATGTCCAGGGTTCTGACAACACTCATAGGTCTCAGAGAGGCCTTTGTGCATGATGTCAACATTACATGGGGGTAATGATAGCACCCACCTTACAGTTGTATGCAAACATTTTCAGCCAGGGTGCCTTTGTGTTGGCCTGCATCTCAGAGATGTAGATCCCAAACACAAGAAAACACAGGTCCATACACTGTGGGACTCCATTCATGTCTGAGCATCAGTTTGACATGGAGTCCACTGCATTCACACCATGGTTTCTATCTGTGAGGCAGTTTGTGAGACAACTAGTGATATAGGGGTTGATGCCTAGCCGAGTGTGTTTGTGTATGATTATTGAATGGAGTGTGGTCTCTGAGTATTAGAAAGGCTGCCTATCTTGTTACCTATTCCACACTGTCACATAGTCATTGCACATGACACAACACTTTTAGGGCTCTAG